>NW_007247343.1:90384-107894 GCF_000164805.1 Carlito syrichta
CTGCCCAGGCAGGTCTCGAATCCACGGGCTCAGGCAATCCACTCACCTCAGCCTCCCAAAAGCACGGGATTACAGGCTGAGCCACCGAGCCAGCTTATCTGTTTTTCTTTTGTTGCTTATGCGTTTGATGTCATATCCAAGCCCAATCCAAGGTCATGAAAATTTGTTCCTGTTTTTTCTTCTAAGCACTTTATAGCTTTTCATTTTACCTTTAGTTCTTTGGTGCATTTTGAGTTAATTTTTTCATATGGTGTGAAGAAAGGATGGATTAAGTATTTACGTATAAAAAGCAAAGCCATAAAAGTAGTAGAAGAAACGGCTCGGTGGCTCAGCCTGTAATCCCAGTGCTTTGGGAGGCTGAAGTGAGTGGATTGCCTGAGCCCGGGGGTTCGAGATCTTGCCTGGGCAACTTGGCGAGACTTCATCTCTACAATAAATCAAAAATTAGCCGGGTGTGGTAGTGCACGCCTGTGGTTCCAGCTACTTGGAAGACTGAGGCGGAAAGGATCGCTGGAGCCCAGCAGGTCGAGGCTGCAGTGGCCGGGAGCGTGCCCCACTGCACTCCAGTCTGGGTGACAGAGTGAGACTCCAACTCAAAAAAAAAAAAAAAAAAAGTAATAGAAGAAAACATAAGTAAAATTTTTTTAATGTTTGGGTAGATTTTCTGTGCACGAAACCAAGGCAGGAAGTGTAGAAAAAAGCAACAGATTGGGCTATATAAAGGTAAAATTTTTAAATGCTTAATTACAAAGATGAAAGGAAAAAGACCTGGGAAGAAATATTTGCATGAATAAAGCTGTTTAAGGTAAAATATTATAGTGGCTATGTGACTTTTTAAAATCCTAAATTTAGCATAATATTTGGGAAGTAGAATTACTTTTAGGCCTTCTAACTTAGATCTAGATTACATTCAAAGACTTGGTTCTTAAGGCATGAAAATTTTTCACCAGGGTTTTTTGTTGTTGTTTAGGGAGTAAACTCTCGAAATCCTCGAAGACCTCCACCTAGTTCTGTAAATACAGGAGGTATCACAGAGATCATGGCAGAAGGAGGTGAATTAGAGTTTGTTAAAAGGATCATTCATGACAGTTTACAACTTAAAAAAAGATTAAGGTAAGTTTGTTATTATAACATGGAAATATTTTTCCCCATGTCATTCCAAAAGAGACCATGTCATTCTGAGAAAAAGTAATCATAGTGGTCAGAAGAATAAACAGATGAAGATTGAAAAGGTAGTGGATCCTACAATCTGCAAAGACCCTGTTTCTGAGGATGTTGTCATGGCTTTAATTGATTTGGTTTCTTGTAATTATCTATATTACATAGATAGAAAAGAGGAAAATACCATATGATTGTATTGCTCCCATTAGTATTATCCTGTGATGGAACAAAACTGATTCAAATATGGCTTTTGATTAGAAAACAGATGGGTTCAGATTTGTCTCATGAACCAGAATAAATTTGTTGCCTAATCCTTGAAGCAATTTATGTTCTTGGAATCAGTCTCCCAAACAGTGACAGATGTGAGGACATTGAGCTGTCAAGAACTTAATGAAGGGAAACTGAGATCACTAAGCAGTTCCAGAGGAGGCTTAAGGCTACAGTATTCCTTTTAAAATCTAATTATTTCGGACAGCACACCTGTCATTAAACAGCATAAGGTACTCAGAAGAGCTATTTGTCTTGCTTGACTTCTCACCCTGCCACATGTTGTTGAAATGATGGATAATGTGGTAGTTCAAAACTACATGAGTTTTCAACTCTAGGATTTAGCTTTGGTACATAGGGAAGATTTTGTGAGCGGTAAATACACATAACATAAAATTTACATCTAAAAAATTTATTTTTTTGAGGCAGGGTCTCTCTCTGTTACCCAGGCTGAAGTGCAATGGCATGATTATGGCTCACCACAGCTTCGACATCCTGAACTCGGGTGGTCCTCTTGCCTCAGCCGTCTGAGCAGCTAGGACTATGGGTGTGTGCTACCATACCTTGCTGATTTAAAAAAATTTTTTTAGTAATGTGGGTCTCACTATGTTGCCCAGGCTGGTCTTGAACTGGGCTCAAGTGTTCTTCTCTCAGCCTCCCAAAGTGCTGGGATTACAAGCATGGGCTACCCCACTCTGCCCACCATCTAAATTTTTTAAGTGTATAGTTCATTAATGTTAAGTACATTCACATTGTTGTGCAACCAACCTCCAGAACTCTTCATTTTGCAAAACTATAACTTTGTGCTCATTTAACAAATCCTCGTGGTGGCTATACATCCATGTGTATCTTGTATCAGAATTTTCTTTTTTTTTAAGGCTGAATAATATTACCATTCCATGGTATGTATATACCACATTCTCCCACTGCCTTACCTTCTGGCAACCACCATTCTACTTTCTGTCTCTAAGCATTTGACTACTCTAGGTACCTCATATAAGTGGAATCATTCAGCATTTGTCCTTTTGTGACTGGCTTATTTCACTTAAAATGTTTTCAAGGTTTGTCACGTGTAGCTTGTATCACAATTTTCTTCCTTTTTAAGGCTGAATTACATTACCATTCCTGGTATGTATATACTACATTTTGTTTATACACTCATCCACTGATGAACATTTAGGTTCTACCCTTTGGCTGTTGTGAATAATGCTGTATGAACATGAGTCTGTAAATATCTCTTCAAGACCTTATTTTTAATTCTTTTGAGTATATACCCAGAAGTGGAATCCTGTATAGGTAGATTTATTTTTCCCTTTTTTTTGATTTATAGATGCTTATAGCTGCTTATTTTAGTAAAAGACCAATTTCAAAATCAACAAGTATCCTAATTCGTTAAATGTGAGTTTGTTTGTTATGAGTTTATTTATTTATTTATTTATTTATTTATTTATTTTTAGAGTTGGAGTCTCACTGTCACCCAGGCTGGAGTGTAGTGGCACTATTATGGCCACTGCAGCTTCAGCCTGCTGGGCTCAGGTGATCCTTCCACCTCAGCCTTCCAAGTATTCCAAGTAGCTGGAACCACAGATGTGTGCCACCACGCCCAGTTAATTTTTTGATTTGTTGTAGAGACGAGGTCTTGCCAAGTTGCTCACGCTGGTCTCAAACCCGTGGGCTCAGGCAATCCCTTTGCCTCCATTCCCCAAAGTGCTGGGATTACAGGTGTGAGCCTCCTCACCTGGTGTGCCACCATGCCTGGTGTGAGTTTATTTAAATGTTTGTGGAAAGTAGCTTGATTGTTAGATGGTCTGCCTCTCAGAAAACTTACACATTGTTGAAGCTAAAGGTTGATACATTTTTGCTTTTTTTTTTTTTTTTTTAGTGGAACCTCTCTGTCACCCAGGCTGGAGTACAGTGGCACACTCACGGCCATCACAGTCCTGACCCGCTGGGCTCAGGCTATCCTTCTGCTTCAGCCTTCCAAGTTAGCTGGAACAATAGGCATGTGCTACCAAGCCCAGCTAATTTTTTTTTTTTTTTTTTTACTTGTAAAAACAAGGTCTTGCCAAGTTGCCCAGACTGGTTGAACCCCTGAGCTCAGATAACCCCCTTCCCCCACCTCCCAAGTGCTGGGATTATAGATGTGAGCTACCGTACTGGCCATTTTTACTGTAAATTTATTTCTTCAAAGATGCATGAATATCTTGAAGAAGAAAGAAACTAAAATTATACTAAGCATGGAGAATAGTTTGAGTAAGTAAAATAAACTTAAATACAGTAACAGAACACTGAAACCCATGAGAAGAGGTAACTAGGCCATGTGACCATTTCATTATCTGTTGTTTTTTTGAGGAGATTGGAGCCAATTAGGAAAATGAGTAACTGTAGTTGATTCTTTAGGCTATAATATTCTGGGGTTGTTGTTAGGAGGCTTTTAAACAGTAAATTTCTGTTATGTTCAAAGTTCTATTTGACCTACAAAAATATGTCTTAAAGAAACACCATTCTAAGGCATAGAAATTAATTCAATATATTTCTCATCTCCCTGTACCTGGCTCTGTGGCAGGCCCAAATTGAACAAAAGGTACAAGCTTACAAGGAAAGGTAAATTGCAAGAGCCCATCATGTCTCTGGAGAGTTGACCATTTTGAGTTTGGTATCATATATGGAAAATGTTACCCAGTTATGATTTATTTAAAAACAAGTTTCAGCCAGGTTCAGTGGGCCATGCTGCTAATCCCAACACTTTGGGAAACTGAGATGGGAAGACTGCTTAAGGTCAGGAGTTGGAGACCAGCGGGGACAACATAGTGAGACCCCTGTCTCTACCTAAAAAATTTTAACAATTACCTAGGTATGGTTATGCACACCTATAATTCTAGCTACTGGGAGGCAGAGGCGGGAGGATTGCTTGAGCCCAGGAGTTTGAGGCACCTCTACATTGCGGCCTGGGTGACAAAATGAGATGATATTTTTTTTAATTGAAAAAAATTTTTTGTAAATATTGTAAAAAGGGTAAACTGTCTGCTCTGTTAGGACTAGGCAGGTTAAGATGGAAGGTAGAAGAAGGGAAGAAATGAAGTTATTTTTATTGAAAATAGAAAGAACAATGTTTTATGAAAGAGTATTTCTTGCAATTATGGTTTTCAATTTTACATCCTACCTTGACTACTTACATGTGTTCACATACCGGTTTATGTCCTCATGCTTATTTTTATTGTTGACATCATAATGTTTCTACTACATGTGACTCAAATTTTAGAATACTGTGAAAACTGCATATTAAAAAAACTGCATATTTTGAAGCTCTAAAAAAAAAAAAGATTTTAAACAAGTACCTTAACCCTACCATCTGTTTCTTATCCCTCTAGAATGTTTTCCTTCTTGTGTCTGAAGAAATGCAGAAACTAAGCAGAATTTGCAACATTATGGGGTGAAATAAGTTAAATTTGTTGGACTGATCACAGGATGACACTCATGATGCCTCACCTCCCCTGTAAGATTCATGTCTCACCTAAGTCATGCTCAGCAGCAATTACAATATTGTTTGGTATTTTAAAGAGTTTTGCAACCGGAACAATCTTGGGAGGCAAAGCCATCCAATTCCTTAGTTTTAGAGATTAGAGATTTGGAAGCTAGGTCTCCTGGTTTTAGTGTGCCATCCCTTGCAGTCTCTGCAGCTCTAAGTGACGTTGGACTTCTTTTTTGTGTGTTTTTGAGTCGGAGTCTCACTTTGTCATCCAGAATGAAGTCCAGTGGCATGCTTATGGCCACCACAGCCTCAACTTGCTGGGCTCAGGCAATCCTTCTGCCTTAGCCTTTCAAGTAGCTGGAATTGTAGGTGCTTACTACCGTGGCCCGCTAATTTTTTTGATTTATTGTAGAGATGAGGTATTGCCACGTTGTCCAGACTGGTCTCGAACCCTTGGGCTCAGGCAATCCTCTTGCTTCAGCCTCCCAAAGTGCTGGGATTATAGGCATGCGTCACCATGCCCAGCGTGGCGGTTGGGCTTCTATGTGAACAGCCTTCCTATCGTTGATGAAGATTTACAAGTGCTTGTCACCCTTGCTTTTTGTGTCTGTGACTTGAGCTTATTGAATAGCATTTTTTTCTTAAAAAAGGATTCACTCATCTAACCTTTTAGATAAATTACCAGACATTCTTTATCAAACTCCTCATGGCCTGAATTCTACTCTTAACATTGGTTATTAGTTCTATAGCTGATGCCTTTTATGGTAGTGATTTTGTGATTTTTTTCCCCAGGAACCAGAGATCTGTATTTTACAACTTGATACTAGTTTCATCCATTCTTCTGTATCCCTCTTCCTGATCCCTACCCCCTACCAGATGGTAGATATTTCTTGAATTTGGGTGTAAGCCACATATTTGGAAATGGGCAATAAGTTTATTAATCTGGGCCTTTTGATATGATTCTTTGATATTTAAAATTTTGTTCCTCATTGGTCAAATAAGATGATAGTAGCTACCTCATAGAGTGGTCATACAATTAAGTAAATACATTTTTCTTTTTTTTTTTTCTTTTTTGAGTTGGAGTCTCACTCCGTTGCCCAAGCTGGAGCTCAGTGGCACACTCATACCACTCATCATCGACCCGCTGGGCTCTGGCCATCCTTCCATCTCAGCCTTCCAAGCAGCCAGAACTACAGGCATGCGCTATCAAGCTCGGCTATTTTTTTATTTATTGTAGAGATGAGGTCTCACCAAGTTGCCCTAGGCTGGTCTCAAACCCACAGGCTCAAGACAATCCATTTACCTTGGCCTCCCAAAGTGCTGGGATTACAGACTGGTCACCATGCCCAACCAAATGTATTTTTCTATAATTAATAGTAAATATTAAATGGGGTTTTTGTTTTTGTTTTATTGTGTTTTGGTTTTGAGTTGGAGTCTCATTCTGTCACCCAGGCTGAAGTGCAGTGGCACACTCGTAGCCTGCTGGGCTCAGGTGATCCTTCCGCCTTAGCCTTCCAAGTAGCTGGAACCACAGGCAGTCACCACCATGCCCGGCTAATTTTTTTATTTTATTGTAGAGATGAGATCTCTCCAAGTTGCCCATGCTGGTCTTAAACCCATGAGCTCAGGCAGTCCTCTCACCTCAGCCTCCCAAAGTGCTGGGATTAGAGGTGTGAGCCACCATGCCCAGCAATAGGGTGCTTTAACTTTTTAAAATTTTAAAATTTTTATTTTTTTTGAGTTGGAGTCTCACTCTGTCACCCAGGCTGGAGTGCAGTGGCATGCTCACGATCATCGCAGCCTTGACCTGCTGAGCTCAGGCGATCCTTCTGCCTCAGCCTTCCAAGTAGCTGGAACTACGGGCACGCGCCACCATGCCCAGCTGATTTTTTAATTTATTGTAGAGATGAGGTCTCACCAAATTGCCCAGGCTAGTCTCAAACTTGTGGGCTCAGGCAGTCCTCTTGCCTCGGCCTCCCAAAGTGCTGGGATTACAGACATGAGTCACTGCACGGGGGTCAAGGTTGTTTTAGTTCTTGACTGTTTTAAGAGACTGTAACACACTTGTAAATGTTACCACTTCTCTTGTTATTATAATTTTGTTATCTCAAACAATATAACCACACTTACAGGAAATTAGAAATGGAGAAAGCCCAGCCTGGCACAACGTAGCAAGACCTCATCTCTACAAAGAATATTAAAACTAACTGGGAATAGAGTACCATATGTTCTCACTCATAAGCGAACCTTGAACAATGATAATACTATAGGAAAGGGATTGGCAGTAGTGGGAAACTGTGGGGGGTTGGGATTGGCAGTTGAGGGAAACCGCTAGGGGAGGGAGGGGCATATGACATCAACAAGGGTACCTGCATAATCAACATTTGTATACCTAACCCTGAATTGTACCCCACATCTTTATAACTTAAAAAAAAAAACTAGCTGGGGGCGATGGTGTGCACCTATAGTCCCAGCTACTTGGGAGGCTGAGGCAGAATGATCGCCAAAGCCCAGGAGGTCAAGGCTGGATGAGCTGTGATTGTACCACTGCATTCCAGTCTGAGTGACAGATTGAGACCCTGACCTAACTTAAAAAAAGAAAGAGAGGGAGGCAGGAAGGGGCAGAGGGAATGAAGAAAGTATTGATCTCAGTTCTCTGACACACCTGTTAGCTTCTTTTGGGTGCATTTCCAGTCATTTCCTTTCCTTTTCTAATTCATGTGGTTGTAACAATGAATACAGAGAATTTTCTCTTCTGCTTTTGTTTTTAATTTTACATTATTTCATTCCTTTGTTTCTTTGTGATTAATGTTATGCATAAAAGTGATTTTAATAGCTTGATACCCGTCCATACTTAGCTAATTCCTTATTATTGGACATGCAGATTTCTCCTTCTTTTTTTTTAAAAGCAGGATTTATTGAGAGAACAGAAAAGCTCCCACAGTGGAAGGGGACCCCAAGGGGTTACCCGATTTCTTCTTTTTTTTAAGTGACAGTGCCTTACTCTGTTACCCAGGCTGGAGTGCAGTGGTATAATCATAGCTCACTGCAGCCTTGAGCTCCTAGACTCAAGCGATTTTTCCACCTCAGCCTACTGAGTAGCTAAGGCTACAGGCATGCACCACCACACCCAGCTAATTTTTGTATTGATATTTTTGTGGAGACAGGGTCTCACTGTATTGCCCAAGCTGATCTCAAACTCCTGGACTTAAGCAGTTCTCCTGCCTCACCTTCCAAAGTGCTGGGATTACAGGCATGAGCCTACTGTAACTGGCTTAGATTTCTCATTGTTTTCTCTGTTGGAAAGTGACCACTTAGAAAATGTACCTTCTCTTGTTTCTTACTCAGCTGCTATCTTTTGACACTATTTTTCATGGCTATCTTTGACCTCTGGTTTCATCTTTTTGGGGACCCAAAGTAGGGTTGCAAATAAAAGTGTTTTTGGGTTTTATATGAAGAAATGTACTCCTCAACTTCTTACACAGAAATCAAAGGTAGAGAAGTATTGGGGGACAGATGGTATACCAGCTTGTTCTACAGGTAGTATAGCAGTTTGCAATTAAAACATGAAGGAACATTTCCCAGGTTTGAGCTTCACAGGGGGTAGATGCTGCAGTTTTGATTTTTTTCTTTGTACTAAAGTAGGACGAAGAAGAATAAGCATCATGAAAGATAAAGAACTACTTTATTTTATTATTTTTAATGAATTAGGTTATGTGTATTTCATCATTTTAACTTACATATCATACTTAGTTTAATTCCCTTTTTTTTTTTTTTTTGAGTTGGAGTCTCACTCCGTCGCCCAGTCTGGAGTGCAGTGGCTGCTCCCGGCCACCGCAGCCTCGACCTGCTGGGCTCCGGCGTTCCTTCTGCCTCAGTCTTCCAAGTAGCCGGAATTACAGGCACGCGTCACCATGCCCGGCTGATTTTTTTATTTATTGTAGAGATCAGTTCTCGCCAAGTTGCCCAGGCGGGTCTCGAACGCGCGGGCTCAGGCAATCCACTCACCTCAGCCTCCCAAAGGCGTGGGATTACAGGCTGAGCCACCAAGCCAGCAGTTTAATTCCCTTTGAGGTTTAGTGATATACAAAGTGCTTGTTGATTGTTGTGTGCTCTAAGGTCTTAAGAGAGAAAAAGTTATCTATAAGACTAGCTATACCACTGTTTATGGCATTTCCATCTATAAGAGGTAGTCACTGGTTTGTTCTGCTTTTAGGTGGTCAAAGAAGTGTTCATAAAATCAACAAGCATGTATTTTGAGTTCATCATACAGTCTAAAAGGCATAGGTTGGTTCCATGTGCTTGTTACAATATAGTGTTTCTTATCCAAGTGAAAATGTCTGAATAATCAAAATCACTTATTCATAAGAACACAGGATAAAAGTTTATTTTTAGGTTGAGTACTGTGTATCATGCCTATAATCCTAGGATTTTGGGAGACTGAGTCAGGAGAAGTGGTTGAGGCCAAGAGTTTGACACCAGCATGGACAATATAGCAATTACAAAAATAAAGTCTCTATAAAAAAATTTGAAAAATTAGTTAAGCATTGTGGTATGAACCTGTAGTCTCTGCTTCTTGACAGGAAGGTTATTTGAGCTTAGGAATTCAAGGTTACAGTAAACTTCAGCCTGGGTGACAGAGTGAGACCCTATCTCTATATTTAAAAATTTTTAGGTGGACTTTTACCATGTAGATTTAGAATTTGTGATCATTTATATACATTTTGAGATCAGGAGGACATTTGGGCTGCTCTGGTGATGAGGGGCATTTATTCTGGTAATTTACTTATTATAGGTAGCAAGGTACCAGATTTTACTACTTAGAGAAATGTTTAAAGTAGGTTCATAATTGCTTATTCCTTGCTTTTATCTGTTTTTTTTAATATTGCACTTCAAATTAAATTTTGGTTTTAAAAAGTATCTGAATAGGCCTGGCATGGTGGCTCATGCCATATAATCTCAGTACTTTGGGAGGCCAAGATGAGAGGATTGCCTGAGCCCACGGGTTCGAGAACAGCATGGGCAACGTGATGAGACCTCATCTCTACAGTAAGTCAAAAAATTAGTTGGGCATGGTGGTATACGCCTATAGTTCCAGCTACTCGGAAGTCTGAGGCTAAAGGATCGCCTGAGCCCAGCAGTTTGAGGCTGTGGTGGCTGTGAGTGTGTTACTGCACTCCAGGTTGGGCAACATAGTGAGACTCCGACTCAAAAAACAAAAAGTTTCTGAATACCCATTCCCCATGGAAGAGAACCAGAGTTCCCTGGAGAAATGGTTGATTCCAGTGCTGAGTTAGGATAGGTATAAGATGAGCCTGGAATGTCTTGTAGCTCTAGAAAGTAATGAAGTGCTCAAAAAATGACGTGTCAAAAGGACATAGAGCCAGCTCAAGCCAAAGCTGGGACAATATGAGTTTCAAACTGAATAATAATAATGATTTTATAACCCATAAAATAAAATGTACAGAGTATAGAATGAATGCCAACGAATAAAGACAGAATAACAAAATTAGAAAAAGTACCATTTTGTAGTCATTATAGTAATAATTGATTAATGAAAGAGTAAAAAACGGGAAATTTGAAGAGGAACAGGGTAATTACCTAGTTTCAAAGTGTCTCCCCAAAGATTTCTTACAAAGAGAACTTTACTGTGGAGAATCTGAGATGCCACCCCCTTGACCGGATGATCATCTTCTAATGTAATGCACCTGCCCTATTCATGCCAAAAAAGTGTAAACTGAATCTAATGTGGAAACTTCAGGTAAACAAAGTTAAGGAATTTTGTAAAACAGCTCTTCAAGATTATTAAGGTCATAAGACTAAAAAAAGATTGAAGAGCTATTTCAGACTGAAGGAGACCAAAGAGACACGACAAATGAAATGCACAATCCTAGATTGACTCTTGCATCTGGGGGAAAAGTTTGGGATAATTACTGTAATTTGAGTGTGGACTGTATTCCAGATAATAATGTTGAATGAGTGATAAATTTTATCAATTTGATCATCATTCTGTGGTTACAGAAGAGAATATCCTTGTTTTAAAATGTATATGTCAAAATGGGGCATGATGATGTCTGTAGCTTTAGAAAACAACACATTCACACAGCAAGCACATGGGGGAAGATGTTAATTGGTGAATCTGGGTGAGGGGTATACTGGAGTCTGTTGTACTAATCTTGCAACTCTTCTGAAGGTTTGAAATTACTTCAAAATAACTTTTCTTGGAACCTACCATCTCAGGAATTCCTGAATGTTGTAATGAGTAGAGTGCTACCTTCATCATTAAAATAGTGTAATGGGTTCCAAGTCTCTTGGGTAACTAGATTGTCCTTTTGTTCGTTTTTTTTTTCCTTGTTTTTTGATTAGTTGTCACCAGATGCCTGTTGAGAGTAGTTAGGATCTAGTTGGTACTCACTTTTTATTTATTTATTTACTTATTTATTTATTTTATTTTTTAAATTTTTTTGAGTTGGAATCTCACTCTATTGCCCAGACTGGAGTGCAGTGGCATGCTCCCAGCATCGCAGCCTCAACCTACTGGGCTCAGGTGATCCTTCCGCCTCAGCCTTCCAAGTAGCTGGAACTATAGGTGCGCGCTACCACGCCTGGCTAGTTTTTGGTTTATTGTAGAGACGAGGTCTTGCCAAGTTGTCTGGGTGGGTCTCGAGCCCGCGGACTCAGGCAGTCCTCTTGCCTCGGCCTTCCAAAGTGCTGGGATTACAGGCTGAGCCACCGAGCCTAGTCGGTAGTCATTTTTAAAATGTGCAGTTAAATCAGGGTTTTTAACACAACCAGTGACTTCTGTTTTATCTATAATACATAACTATTGCTGAAAACAGTATGTTGATGAGATTCAGTTTTAGGAGATTCTCAATACGGTATTTAGCTTAGGACAAAGGTTTAAAGAAATGTGAACTCTCCCAAGTTTATATTTAATATCAATGACATGTTTAACTATTACCAGACTTATTTTTTTTTGAGTTTGAATCTCACTCTGTCCCCAGGCTAAGTGCAGTGGCATGCTCATGGCTACCACAGCCTTTATCTGCTTCAGGTGATCCTTCTGCCGCAGCCATCCAAGTAGCTAGAACCACAGGCGTGCATCACCACGCCCGGCTAATTTTTTTGATTTATTGTAGAGATGAGGTCTCACCAAGTTGCCCGGGCTGCTGTCGAACCTGTGGACTCAGGCAATCCTCTCACCTCTGCCTTCTAAAGTGCTGGGATTACAGGTGCCCGGTTTACCAGCCTTATTTATAAAAATATTTACTTTCCTTCATCTCCTAAAGAACTTTATTTTATCTTTTTTTGTTTCTATTCTAGGCCATTTCTTGGCTTCTGGCTGCAGTGATCTGTCTAATCTGTTAAGGAATGCTAGTTTTAAAGGAAAAGTGTTAAGTAACCTATTTTGTACTGTTACTATGTGAGGACTAATTGCTACTAATTTCTCTTCTTTCATCTTGTTCTAACATAACCAGGGCTTTTAATTCCTGGTTAATGATTTCTTTATTTATATACTGTATTTTTTTTTTTTTTTTTTTGAGTTGGAGTCTCACTCCGTCACCCAGACTGGAGTTCAGTGGCCGCTCCCAGCCACTGCAGCCTCGATCTACTGGGCTCCGGCGATTCTTCCACTCAGCCTTCCAAGTAGCTGGAACTACAGGCGCGTGCTACCACACCCAGCTAATTTTTTGATTTATTGTAGAGATGAGGTCTCACCAAGTTGCCCAACTGGGTCTCGAACCCGCGGACTCAGGCAATCCACTCACCTCAGCCTCCCAAGGCGCGGGATTACAGGCTGAGCCACCAAGCCCGGCTATACTGTATTCTTTTTTTTTATTTTTTAATTTTTTTTTGAGTTGGAGTCTCACTCTGTCACCCAGACCACAGTGCAGTGGCCGCTCCCGGCCACCACAGCCTCGACCTGCTGGGCTCCGGTGATCCTTCCGCCTCAGCCTTCCAAGTAGCCGGAATTACAGGCACGCGCTACCATGCTCGGCTGATTTTTTTGGATTTACTGTAGAGATGAGGTCTCGCTGCCCAGGCGGGTCTCGAACCTGCGGGCTCAGGCAATCCACTCACCTCAGCCTCCCAAAGGCGCGGGATTACAGGCTGAGCCACCGAGCCCGGCTTATACTGTATTCTTAAAAGGAGCATATTATTTTTCCTTCAGACTTTTTTTTTTTGAGTTGGAGTCTCACTCAGTCGCCCAGACTGGAGTGCAGTGGCCGCTCCCAGCCACGGCAACCTCGGCCTATTGGGCTCCGGCGATCCTTCTGCCTCAGCCTTCCGAGTAGCTGGAATTGCAGGCGCGCGCTACCACGCCCAGCTGATTTTTTGATTTATTGTAGAGATGAGGTCTCGCTGCCCAGGCGGGTCTCGAACCCGCGGGCTCAGGCAGTCCACTCACCTCAGCCTCCCAAAGGCACGGGATTACAGGCTGAGCCACTGAACCCGGCTCCTTCAGACATTTTTAAACCACCAAATGAAGATGATTGTTTTCAATGAATTTACCTGGGTTTGTTTAAAGTAGTTTAGGTAGAACTTTTTTGGTGTGTGTTTTCAAAGGGAAAAGGGATTGACTAAACAAATATAGGTGCAGTCAGTTGTTGCTGCGTCCTCAAACAATGACGACAAAAGATTTGCTGATGCCCACTATTTCTAAAGCAATGTAATAGTATTTGTCATACTTTAAAAATTAATATTGCATATAATTTATGTAAGTTATACATTAAATATTAAAAATATATTTAATGTACCAGGTTGAAACATGAGGTTGCCAGTCTTGAACAATTTGTTTTCGACCTATAAAATTTCAGTTTTATATCGTTTGTGTGATTTTGGAGGCTTTTTTTTTTTTTTGGTAGAGCAAACCTGTGATAATTCTGTTTGAAATCAACTGACCATATAAGAACATCTATTTCTGATCTCTGTTCTATTTATCTGTATGCATGTTTTTATGCCAGTACAATAATGTCTTGATTATCAGAACATTTTTAGAAGTTTTGAAATCTAGTAGTGTAAATCCTCAAACTTTTATTTCCCAAAATGTTTAACTATTTGAGATCTTTCACATTTCCATATAAATTTTAGAATGTTTTTCAGTTTTCATGAAAAAGACTACTGGGATTTTGGCTGGGATTGTATTGAATTTATAGATCAAATTGGAATGAATTTATACCTTGCTGTTGAGTCTTCCATTCCATTTTGGTGTAGCTATTCAATTATTTAGGTCTTAAGTTATTTTCAGCAGTATTTTGTAGCTTTCTGATGTGTTATGCTAACTTTACTCCCAAGTATTTTTATGCTGTTACAAATGGCATTTTAGGCTGGGTACAGTGGCTCATGCCTGTAATCACAGCATTTTGGGAGACTGAGGCAGGATGATCACTTGAGTCCAAGAGTTCGTGACCAACCTGGGCAACATAGTGAGACCCTGTCTCTATTTTTTTAAATGGCATTTAAAAATTTTAATTTCAGCTGCACAGAGTGGCTCACGCCTGTAATCTTAGCAGTTTGAAAAACTGAGGTGAGAGGATCGCGTGAACTCAGGAGTTTGGGACCCCTGAGAAACATGGTGAGAGATGTCTCTACAACGTTTTTTTTTAAATTAGCCTGCTGTGGTGGCATGCACATGTTGTCCCAGCTACTTGGAAGGCTGAGGTGGAAGGATTGTCTGAGCCTAGCAGGTCGAGTCTGCGGTGGCTGAGATTGTGCCACTGCACGCCAGCCTGGGTGACAGAGTGGGACTCTAACTCAAAAAATTTTTTTTTCAGATTTCTAGTTGCAGATTACTACTATAAGGAAATACAACTGATTTTGTATTTTATTCTGTGATCTTGCTTAGATCACATATTCTAATAGCGTTTATCTAAATTTAATAGAATTTTCTATGTAGATGACCAGTCTTCTGTGAATAAAGGCAGTGTGATTTCTTTCATTTCAGTTTGTATGTATTTTCTTTTTCATGACTTATTGTACTGACTGAGATCTCTAGTAATTTTGAATAGAGGTGGTGAAGAGTGGCCATCCTTGCATCATTCCCAATCTCAGGGGAATATCATCAGACTTTGACCATTAAGTTGGTTATAGTAGAAGTTTTTGGTTTTTTGCTTTGTTTGTTTTGTTTCTTAGATTATTAGGTTAAGGAAGTTCCCCTATATTCCTAGTTTGTTGAGAGGTTTTTTTGGTTTTTTGTGTTGTTTTATTTTTGTTTTTGAGTCATGGTCACTGTCGCCCAGGCTGGAGTGCAGTGATACAGTTACGGCTCACCGCAGTCTCAACCTCCTGGGCTCAGGTGATTCTTTCCCCTCAGCCTTTTTGAGTAGCTCAGACTACAGGTAAATGCCACCATGCCCAGCTAATTTTTAAAAAAAAATTTTTTGTAGAATCAAATGTTGCCTAGGCTGGTCTTTAACTCCTGGACTCAAGCAATTCTGCCTTGGCTTCTCAAAGTGCTTAGGATTACAGGTGTGAGCCACCACAGCCAGCCTGTTGAGAGTTTGTTTTTTTTTAATCAGTAATGCATGTTTACTTTTTCCAAGTACTTTTTCTATGTCTACTGGGATGTTGGTTTTTTTTTTTTTTTTTTTTTTTTTAGTTCATCAATACAATGACTTGTATATATTGACCTTTGAATATGAACCAGCTTGCATTTTGGGGGTAAACTCCCTTGGTCGTAATGTGTTATTCTTTTTATATATTGTTGGATTAACTTCTTATTTTTTTGAGCCAGAGTCTCTGTCACCCATATTGGAATGCAGTGGCACTATCATGTCTACCACAGCCTTGACCTGCTGGGCTCAGGTGATCCTTCCACCTCAGTCTTACAAGTAGCTGGAACTACAGGTGCACACCACCACACCCAGCTAATTTTTTAAATTTATTGTAGAGATGAGGTCTCACCATGTTGCCCAGGCTAGTGTCAAACTCCTAGATTCAGGTAGTCCTCTAGCCTCTGCCTACCAAAGTGCTGGGATTATAGGTGTGAGCCACTGCACCTAGCCTTATTGGATTAAATTTGCTAGTATTTTATTAAAGATTATTTTTTACCTTTTAAATATTTATTTTCTTTTCCATTGACAAATAATAATTGTATATATTTATGGGGTATAATATATTTTAGTATGTAGTCATGTGTCAGTTAATAATGAATATATTCTGCAAAATGAGTCATTAGGCGATTTTTGATCTTGTGAATATCAGAGTGTATGTACACAAACCTAGACTGTATAGCCTGTTACTCCTAGGCGATACAGCATGTTACTGTACTGAATACTGTAGCAGTTGCAACACAATGGTATTTGTATATCTGACCTTAGAAAAGGTATAGTAAAAATAAGGTATAAAAGATAAAAAATGGTGCACCTGTATAGGGAACTTTCAGGATTGGAAGTTGTTTGGGTGAGTCAGTGAGTAAGTGGTGGGCAAACGTTAAGGTCTAGGATATTAATGTAGTCTACTGTAGACTTTATAAGCACTGCACACTTAAGTTACACTAAGTTTTTTTTTTTAAAATAAAGTAATTGGCTGGGCTTGGTGGCTCAGCCTATAATCCCAGGATTTTGGGAGGCCGAGGCGAATGGATTGCCTGAGCCCACGGGTTCAAGATCAGCCCCGGCAACTTGGCGAGATCTCGTCTCTACAATAAATCCAAACTTAGCTGGGCATGGTAGGACGCACCTGTAGTTCTAGCTACTTGGAAGGCTGAGGTGGAAGGATCGCCAGAGCCCAACAGGTGAACACTGGGATGGCCGTGAGCATACCACTGCCCCCCAGCCTTTGAGATGGAGTGAGACTCCAACTCTAAATAAATAAATAAAGTAATTGCACTCTGATTTTATAATGGCTATGACAATAGAAATGTTTAGCTTCTTTGTAATTTATGTTGTCATATATGCAATCCATCACTGGCTGAAAATGTCATTATGTGACATATGACTGTATATGTTCACCGTGGAATGAGTAAATTAAGTTAATTAGCATATTTTTCATGGTGAGAACTTTAAAAATCTACTCTTCTAGGCCAGGCGCAGTGGCTCACACCTATAATCCCAGCACTTTGAGAGGCTAAGGTGAGAAGACTGCCTGAACCCACGGATTTGAGACCAGCCTGGGCAGCTTGGCAAGACCTCATTTTTACAATAAATCAAAAAATTAGCTAGTTCCAGCTACTTGGAAGGCTGAGGTGGAAGGATCACCTGAGCCCAGCAGGTCAAGGCTGCGGTGTTTGAGTGTACCACTGGACTCCAGCCTGGGCAACACAGTGAGACTCCAACTCCAACAAAATAAAAAATAAAATCTATTCTTTTAGCAGTTTTGAAATATATAGTGCATTATGAACTGTAGTCACCATGCTGTTTATAGATCACTAAAGCTTATTCCTCCTGTATAACTGAAACTTTGTACCCTTTCACCAACATCTTCCATTTCCCCACCCTTTGTGTGTGTTTTGGGAGTTTTTTTGTTTGGTTTGGTTGGTTTTTAAAAAAATTATTATTATTAGTTTTTATTTTATTTTATTTTGAGTTGGAGTCTCACTCTGTCGCCTAGACTGGAGTGCAGTGGCCACTCACAGCCACCGCAGCCTCAACCTGCTGGGCTCCGGCGA
>NW_007247343.1:107914-136310 GCF_000164805.1 Carlito syrichta
CAATTCACTCACCTCAGCCTCCCAAAGGCACGGGATTACAGGCTGAGCCACCGAGTCCGGCTAAAAAAAAAAAAATTATTGTAGAGATGACGTCTTGCCTTGTTACCAGGCTGGTCTCAAACCTATGGGCTCAGGCAATCCACTCACCTCCACCTCCTGAAGAGCTGGGATTACAGGCGTGAGCCACCCCGCCTGGCAAATTTTTTTTTCTTCTTTGGTAGAGATGAGGTCTCACTATCCAGGCCGGTCTGGAGCTCCTGGACTCAAGTGATCCTCCCATCTCAGCCTCCCAAAGTGCTGAGATTTTAAGCGTGAGCCACCGTGCCCAGCCCCCACCCCTCTTGTTAAGGATTTTTATATTTTATGAAAGCAACTGGTCTATCATTTTCTTATCATGTCTTTGTCTTTGTCAGTGTGATGCCTGCTTTATAAAATGAGTTGGGAAGTATTCCATCCTCTTAATTTTTTTGGAAGAGTTTTTATAGAATTGGTATTATTTCTTCCTTAAATGTTTAGTCAATTCGCCAGTGAAATAACTTGGGCCTGGGAAGTTTTTAATTACAAACTTAGTTTCTTTAGTTAATATAGAGCTATTCAAGTTATCTATTTCTTCTTGAGTAAGCTTTGATAGTGTAAAAAAAATTTTTTTTTTGAGTTGGAGTCTCACTCCGTCGCCCAGACTGAAGTGCAGTGGCACCCTCCCGGCCACTGCAGCCTCGACCTGCTTGGCTCTGGCGATCCTTCCGCCTCAGCCTTCCAAGTAGCTGGAGCTACAGGTGTGTGCTACCATTCCCAGCTAATTTTTGATATATTGTAGAGATGAAGTCTTGCCAGGTTGCCTGGGCGGGCCTCGAACCTGCAGACTCAGGCAAACCACTCACCTCGGCCTCCCAAAGCATTGGGATAGACTGAGCCACCGAGCCCAGCCGAAAAAAATGTTTAAAAATTTGTTTCAGCTAAGCTGTTGGCAAAAAAGTTGTTCTTAAATATTCTCTTTCTATCCTTTCGATCTCTGTCAGATCTGTAGTGATGTCTCCTATTTCAAACCAATATTAGAAATTTATGTCTTCTTTTTTTTTTTTCTTAACTTCAGAAAAATTTGTTTCCCACGGAAGCTCTTGTTGTCCTTATTCTTTTCTGTTTTCTTTTTAATCAGTTTCTGCTCTGATCATTACTTTTTCCTTTTTTTCTTGCTTGGATTTAGTTTATTCTTACTGATTTGCTTTACAAATCTTAACTCCCTCAGTCTCTTCGATCTCTGTCTCATCAACTCTACAAGACTGTTAGGCAGTGTTTGAATTTTTTTTCCCCTGCACAGCAGTCTAGAAATTTCCTTCAAGCAGTAAGCTCTGGCAGTTGAAGGTTTCTCTCTCTGAGGTCACAGGTCTACACTGCTAGTAGTTCGGTGTGTGAAAAACAGCTGTTTCATATGTTTTGTTCAGTTTTATAGCTGTTTATGGTAGGAAGATAGAAGTCTTGTATAAATTTTATACTTTGCAAACTTTTTAGAGTAACCAGAAGAAATAAATTCTATCCCTTTACCTTTTAACCAGTTAACTCCAGCTTCTTCACACTCCCTCTTCTGGTTTTGTATTTACTATAGAACAAATAGATTTCATGATCTGTTGAAATGTGAATGCATTATCTAACCTTAAATTATTTGCAGGTGAGGACATCTCACAATACAGTTACATGGTAGTTTTTATAAGCACTCTTAGTATGGCACATTTTCTTGTTATTTGTTGACTAATTTCTGCCTTAGGCCTATTATGGCCTTCATTGTAAGTATTGCACATTAGACCTATCGCCTTTATTCTCTTTCCAAATACTTGTAGCCCTGAAACATTGGGGAGGCTAAGTGGTTTTTTTTTTTTATTCAGAGTCTCACTCTGTCAACCAGGCTGGAGTACAGTGGAATATTTATGGCTACTGCAACCTTGACCGGCCATGCTCAGCCTTCCAACTTAGCCTCCTGTGCATCTGGAACTATAGGTGCATGCCACCTCATCGGCTAATTTTTTTGATTTATTATAGAGATGAAGTCTTGCCAAGTCGCCCAGGCTGGTCTCAAACCCCTGGGCTAAGGCAGTCCACTTGCCTTG
Source organism: Carlito syrichta (assembly GCF_000164805.1). Classification (NCBI taxonomy): domain Eukaryota; kingdom Metazoa; phylum Chordata; class Mammalia; order Primates; family Tarsiidae; genus Carlito; species Carlito syrichta. The sequence continues at coordinate 110,017 of NW_007247343.1, forward strand.
GCCTCCCAAAGTGCTGGGATTACAAGTGTGAGCCACACTGCGCCAGGCCTATTTTTAAGTTACTTTGGGCTTGTTTTCCATCACTAGATTCAGTCTTTGTCTAAATACATTATATGTAGTTCTTGTTATTGTCACTTGTAACTTAATGTTTGTTTGCTGCTGTTCTTATCTTATTCACTTGAATAATGCTTAGTTTAAATATATAACCACATAAACAGTGTTTACTTGTCTGATTTTTTTCCCCCAGGTGGTATAGTTGTATGCTGGGAAAGAAATGCAGCCTGGCACCTCTGAAGGAAGAGCTTCGCATACAGGGGGTGAGGCTATGTCATTACTCTTCTGGTGTGTCTGCTTTTGATGGTAGTTTGAGTATAGAATTTTCCTTGATATCCTAAAACTCTAAATATGGTTTTTTGATTTTTGAAAAGGGACTTCTAATGCACATTAAAACAAGGCCTTTGTAATATAACAGAAAAAAGGTAGAGAAAAGAAGGATTAGTAGAATGTCAGAGAGAAATCAGAAATTAAAAAGCCTTCTGTCTACCACTGACTTCCCATCTTACTCCTTTATAGATATAGATACTGAAGGCTAGATAGGTTAAGGGGCTTGTTTTCAGCCACACAATTACTAAAGAACAGCTAGAAGCAGAATTCAGTCTCAGTCCAGTGTGCTTCTTAAAAGGTTGACAGTCTACATGAGTGCAGCCCCCCTACTCCTGTTTTGAAAAGCAGGTTGCAAATTAATAATTTCCCTATCACTTCCCTCCCAATCTGTGGTGTTTGGCATAAGCTGGCATGAGTAAGGTGGTTTTACACCAAAGGCAGTCAAATGCGGGTCAGTGGTAAAAACCAGGCCTCTCTGGTTTCTCTCTGACATTCTTTTCCTGTTTTCCCCACCGTACTGTTTCTTTGGTAAATTGTAAAAGCTACAAAGCAGTTCCTTTTTACTTCCTAAAATCTTATAGATACAGGGAACATAGCATAGCTGTGTTTAGCCAGTCTATGGTTGACTGTCTTTCTTAAGAAAGAAAACAAAAATGTATACAAATCATTTTACAAATAATTATCTAAAGAGCTGTGTTTTAGGTGTTTCATATATTTGAGCCTTTTTGCTACATCTATAAATTCTAATGTTTTATGGGAGGAAAGAAATGAAAACTTTGTTGAAACATAATTTACTTGTTCATTATATACGCAGCTTTTATAACTGAGTTGTGATAATAGTGTTTGTTAACTGATTAAAAAAAAGGAGCCAACAGATAATTTAATATGAGGCAGCAACCAGAAACAATGGTAGAGTGACTTAAGTTTGGTGAGATGCTGTTTGTTGGTTTCAGGTTCCTAAAGTCACCTACACTGAATTCTGTCAAGGTCGGACAATGAGATGGGCCCTAGCTTGGAGTTTTTATGATGATGTAACAGTACCAGTAAGTAGAGACCTTGCTTTGGCTTTCCAAATGCCAGCACGTGGTGGGTTTTAGTAGGTCATAAGTAAACTAAACCTGTCTTGCCCTTTTGTACTAAAATTGGCTTCAAATGCTTATGTCACAGTGGAAGAGGATTGTAATCAAGACACAGTCCTGGAAGGCTAACTGCAGTGGCCATGGAGCCTTCATGTGCAGGTTTATGCAACACAGTGATTCTTTTTTTTTTTTTTGAGTTGGAGTCTCACTCCGTCGCCCAGACTGGAGTGCCGTGGCACAACCGCAGCCTTGACCTGCTGGGCTCCAGCTATCCTTCCACCTCAGCTTTCCAAGTAGCTGGAACTACAGGCGCATGCTACCACGCCCAGCTAATTTTTTGATTTATTGTAGAGATGAGGTCTCGCCAAGTTGCTCAGGCTGTTCTCGAACCCACGGGCTCAGGCAATCTACTCACCTTGGCCTCCCAAAGCGTTGGGATTACAGGCTGAGCCACTGAGCCCGGCCTCAGCAGACAGAAATGCATCTTTTAGGAATTAAAAGTTCAAGTAACATTACTTGTAGAAAAACTTTGTGGGTATAATTATTCTAGCTGACGTTCCTCAAGAATTGAAATTGAAGTCTGTTTCTTCTCTTTTACCACTGCAGCTTTTCTAGAATAACCTCTTCCTAGCGCTCCTGGAGAGTTCAGAAGTTGCTCTTTTGGGTTGTAGGCTTTTGATGTATAACACTTAGGGATTATTCTAGTGATCTCAGCTGTAAGATTAGCGCTAGAATTTTAACTGTTTTTGGAGCCATGTGATAGGGCATTATCCAGTTTTCTCCATTTTGTATATGCTTGAACATATTCTGGAATAACAAGTTAAGAAAAAGATTTCTTCACAAATGTCTCTTTGTCTCATGTGCTGCTATATGTAAAGAAAAATTCTTCTGAGCTGGCCAGACTGAATGATTTTCTGGGCCCTGCTGAGAGTTGGTGACAGAATAGCATCTGTTTGTTGTTCTAGTTCTCTCCCAAGAGTGACTGACGTCTTATTGCCTGGAGCCTCCCACCTTAAGATTATGCACACTGCTCAGCATGTGCTCCTTCTCCGCATAGTATTTCTGCAGGCCTGGTACCTGCTGCTTTGGGTTTCTCTCCCCAGTCTGTACAACAAGCCTGTTCTGGTGTTGCTCTCCCAAGATCCTCACTGCTCTTGGTCTCTAAAGTCATCCTAAAGTCTCTAAAGTACTACACTGTCTCTGAGTCTCTTTCACCACTTTTGTAGGATAGAGGAATAGAGATGTGTAGAAGCACAGGGTCAATTTGCAGATACTACCTTATTTCTGAAAACATGAGCTCAGATTTGAGACTGAACCTGTCCTTCTCCCATTCTGCAAGTAAGTGTGTTGCTGGGTTGAAATACACTTCCTGCTCGGGTATGGTAGCTCGACCTGTAAACCCAGCACTTTGGGAGGCTGGGGCAAGAGGATTGCCTGACCCCAGGGGTTTGAGACCAGCCTGTACAGCTGGTCACTACAATAAATCACAGAAAAAACTAGCCGGATGTGGTGGTGTGCATCTGTAGTTCCAGCTACTTAGAAGACTGAGGTGGAAGGATCGCTGAAGCCCAGCAGGTCAAGACTATGGTGGCAGTGAGCATACCCCTGCACTCCAGCCTGGGTGACAAGAGTGAGACTCCGACTCAAAAAAAAAGAAAGACACTTCCCAGTGCTGTATGAATGGCCTTGCCTATGGAAGACTAGGGACAATGCAGTAGAGTGTCTAGAGGTTAGTGTGTGAAACAGTCACTCGTTAAAAAAAATGCTTCTGTGTTTTTGGACTCCCCTTTCCCTCTCGCCAAAGATTATCCTTTCTATCATCTGGAATACCAGGACCTTCACACCAAATGGTTAAAACCAATAATGATGCTCTAAGTTATCCCTGTACAGACACTAACAGCTGCAGGAAAGTAGTACAGCATCTGTTTCCAAATGCTTTTTTACTTAACCTGCTTTCCACATTTGTTGGCACTGCAGGTGGAAGAGCTGACAGTGAGGCCTGGCACTCCACACCAGTTCAGAGAGCAGAGTCACCCAGCCCTCTTGGATGAGTAGCCGTTTCAGATCCAAGCACTATGTTTCTGTGTTAACAAAATCAGCTTATTTTGAAGAGGATCCCCTAAGCCTCCTGCCCTCCCTCTCTTTTAGAGCATCCTTCAGCCCTGTTCATAGTTCTCAACCATCAAAGAAGCCAAGAGCCTCAGATTTCTCCCATACTAGAGTCTTCCTTCCTCCTCACCACAACCCCAACCCTAAGCCGTTAATAATGCACTCCCAAGTGTTCCATTAGCTGCACTTAAACTGCTACAGGAAAAATGGCAGTTTCTGATTTGTAGTAACCCAGCAACAGTTTCTTAGCACTGGTGCCCTTGATCAGTAGCTGCCTTCCCTGGGGTAGTCCCAGGGTACTCCTGAGGTTTTTATTTGACTGTCTTCTTGGTTCTCCTTTCTTCTACCTAGACCTTTCCCCACCCCCTGCTTTTTTGAAAAGCTCATCTGACTTTCCCCCTCTTGATTGTGTCAGGGGCCAGGAAGGAGGAGGATGCTGCTTTAGACAAGGAATAGAACTAGTTAAGCAGAAATATTGACCTACTTCCCCACCCCCACTCCCGCCATTTTAGGGTAAATGTGCAAGTTACTATGGCAACTTATGTTTTCACTTATCTCAGTCCTACTCACTCGTTTCTGTTGGTGCTAAATGCTGAAAAAATTCTAATTCACTGGTGATTCAAGTGCCTATACTAAGACCATTGCTGTTGTCTGAATTTGTGTGAGCAACAAAAGGGTCCTAGTGTTGATAGAATTTTTGTACCATCATTTCAACTGATGATGAATATAAGGAAGCTTATTGTGCAAACTGTTCTTTACAGAATTCTAACAAGCCACTTAGAAAGCCTCTTTGTTCCAGATCTCTAATTGCCCAAGGCATTGCTTTAGCTTTGTTTTGGTTTGCTTTAAGGAAGTTTGACATTTGTTAAAAGAAAAAGGAAAAAAAATGTGACTCTAGTGAGTTGTGTCCTCTTGGCATGAGCATTGCTCAGGAACTCTGGTTTTAAAAAATATCCCCTATGTTTGAGACATTATCTTTAAGCTTGGGACTTTCCTGTCTAGAGAATAGTAACTAGAGGGCTTTTTGGAAAGCACATTGAGGAGAGGGGTCAATTATAGGTAACTTTATGAGTGTTGGAGCTGGGATCCCCCTGACAGTGCTCTATTGCCTACTCTATAAGTTTTCAAATGAATTCAGATAATTGAGGAATTTCATGTGGGTGCCCCAGTAGCGGGCAGACGTCAGCTTGGTACTTTGGGCCTCCCTCTCCTTTTAACCGTAGGTGATCTGCTTTTATCAATTTTATGTATTGACTGTTTGTTGAAAGGGTTCGGCTACTAAGAAATGGTATGAAAAGCAGTACTGTACCAGGCTGTGCATTATGCTACAAAATTGATGTGATGATTAGGAAGTTGAGCTCTTGAGCAAAACTAAGCTACAGGCCCTCTTCTTAGTTACTTTTCTTATTAATATGATAACAAAAAAATAAGACATTGTTTTCTGTCCCTTATGATGACTGGTTTTATGTGAAAGAAAATCATATGAAACAATTGATGCAGAATTGTATATGAGTAAGTGCTAAGGTGAATGGTAGGGACGAGAGTGAGTGGTCAGGAGTTTGGAAAAGATAGTGGCTCAATCTGGGGCTAGTCTCTGGCACCATGGATAATACCAAAACTCTATTGCAAGGCATGCTGAAGAGGTCTTTTGTGAGCTGGCCCCATCTAGCTTTATTTCTTGTCTGAAAATGGAAAGTGATAGCAGTTTCTACTGCATAGGATTGTTTTGAGCATTAAATTTACTTAAAACGTGCTTGAAGCCTGGACACAGTGACTCACACCATAATTCCAGCCCTTTGGGAGGCCGAGGCGAGAGGATTGCCTGAGTCCAGGGGTTCGAGACCAGCCTGGAAACTTGGAGAGACCATGTCTCTACAATAAACCAAAAAAATTAGCTGAGCTTGGTGGCGCACTTCTATGGTTCCAGCTACTTGGAAGGCTGAGGCAGAAGGATCACCTGAGCCCAGCAGGTTGAGGCTGCAGTGGCCGTGAGTATGCCACTGCACTCCAGTCTGGGGGACAGAGTGAGACTCCTACTCAAAAAATAAAATAGGCTGGTGGCTCAAACCTGTAATCCCAGCACTTTGGGAAGCCTAGGCAAGAGGATTGCCTGAGCCCAGGAGTTTGAGACCAGCCTGGGCAACTTGGTGAGACCTCGTCTCTATAATAAATCATAAAATTAGCTTAGTGTGGTGGCTTGTGCATGTAGTTCCGGCTTTTTGGAAGACTGAGGGAGAAGGATCACCTGAGTTCAGCAGGCTGAGGCTGTGGTGGCCATGAGCGTGCCACTGCACGCCAGCCTGGGTGAGAGAGTGAGACTCCAACTCAAAAAGATAAAATAAAATGTGCTTGATATGTACTAAGTACCCAGTAAAATATATCATTTCCCACCATTTCTTCCCACCTATCCCTTTATATAATGCTCCAATAATGTTACGCTACCACTCTGATTCCTCTGCTTGGATTCCTCCTCTGACCATCAGACTCCTCATCCATCAAATCTTGGTTCTGACACCTTCTCCTGTGATGCTTGCCTTGACTCTTCTTAAGCTGACATTGATGATCCTCTTCTTTTCACCATGCTTTGTCCCTACTCCCATTATTGCACCTTTTATGTGGCATCACCTTAGCATAATATCTGGCACAGAAGCCCTTAAATAATTGCTGAATGAATGAAAATGAAGGAGTAAAGGATGTAGTACAGTGATTCTCAGACTTTCCCCCCAAAGTATAGCTATGGCAAAAAAAAATTACTGACAAACCTCTTGGGCGTCAAGGTGGCAAGAAAGAAGTTCCCAGGAAGCACTCTATGCTCATCAAGTCTCCAAGTCTCCTCTTTTCTCTTTATTATTTTTTCCCAAGGTACTTGCTTATTTATGTGTTTATATTTTTAGGCAGGGTCTTCCTCTACTATCCTGGCTGAAGAGGTGCAGTCATGGCTTACTGTAATCTTGAACTCTAAATAATTTATTTAATCAGACCTTCTGAGGGTCCTAGAAATGTGCATTTTTAACAAGAACTGTAGATGATTGTAGGTTTTGATTAAAAGTGTGGTTTGGGGAAGCAGTATTAACGTTTATTGTGTATCAGTACACATATACAATACAATCAAAAGTCATGTAATTGAAGAAAAAATTTCTTTATATAATACTGCCGGGCTCGGTGGCTCAGCCTGTAATCCCGCGCCTTTGGGAGGCTGAGGTGAGTAGATTGCCTGAGCCCGCGGGTTCGAGACCCGCCTGGGCAGTGAGACCTTATCTCTACAGTAAATCAAAAAAATCAGCCGGGCGTGGTAGCGCATATCTGTAATTCTGGCTACTTGGAAGGCTGAGGTGGAAGGATTGCTGGAGCCCAGCATGTCGAGGCTGTGGTGGCTGGGCGTGGCCACAGCACTCCAGTCTGGGCGACAGAGTGAGACTCCAACTCAAAAAAAAAAAACCCAAACAAAAAACTAATAGATATCTAATTACAATATGGTTTTTTAAATGAACTATAATGAAATCATATGTATAGTAGTCATGCTTCTAGGTACAGGGTTCCCCTCTTACCTGTAGTTTTGTTTTTTGGGTTTTTTTTTTTAGTTGGAGTCTCACTCTGTCACCTCAACCTTCTGGGCTCTGGCGATCCTTCCACCTCAGCCTTCCAAGTAGCTGGAACTACAGGTGTGCGCTACCACGCCCTGCTAATTTTTGATTTATTGTAGAGATGAGATCTCGCCATGTTGCCCAGGCGAATCTCGAACCCGCGGGCTCAGGCAATCCACACACCTCAGCCTCCCAAAGCACTGGGATTACAGGCTGAGCCACTGAGCCCAGCTGGGTATAGTTTTGCTTTCTATGGTTTCAAATACCCGAGGCCAACCCCGTCTAAAAGTAGAGTACAATACAATGAAATGTTTTGAGAGAGAGGCAGAGACCAACCACAATCGTATAACTTTTATAACAGCAGATTGTTATAATAGCTCTATAAATTATTGTTGTTAATCTCTTACTGTGCCTAATTTATACATTAAACTTTATCATAGGTATGTATGTAGGAAAGACAATGTGTAAAGGGTTTGGTACTATAAAGATTTTAGGCATCCACTGCGGATCTTGGAATGTATTTCTTAAGTATAAAGGGGGGCCAAGCGCGGTGTCTCACGCCTGTAATCCCAGCACTTTGAGAGACCGAGGTGAGAGGATTGCCTGAACGCATGGGTTTGAGACCTGCCTGTACAACTTGATGCGACCTCATCTCTACAGTAAATCAAAAAATTAGCCAGGTGTGGTGGCCGCATGCCTGTAGTCCTAGCTACTTGGAAGGCTGAGGTGAAAGGATCGCCTGAGCCCAGCAGGTCAAGGCTGCGGTGGCCATCAGCGTGCCGTGCGACTGCACTCCAGTCTGGGTGACAGAGTGAGACTCCAACTTAAAAAAAAAAAAAGTATAAAGGGAGACTACAGTATGCAAAACTGGAGAGTATACAGCATTGAGAAGCAATCATAGGATACATCTAAGTGTAAATGAAGGCATTCCTCTGAATTCCCAGGTTTTATTGAGCATCACAAACCACTAGTCTTTCTTGTACATTATTCTGTATCTACATTCTCTGCATCTGATTGGATCCCAGGGTTTTTCAATTTCTGTGTAACATTCTCCATAGGTATTTATCATTGGCTGCTGCTTTGGGGGTTGAATGTCTTTCTGGGTGTCTATTGGTGGTCCCTATACAGTACAAGCTTCTTTTTTCTCTTTAAGATCCGTTTGGACCGGGCTTGGTTGCTCAGTCTGTAATCCCAGCACTTTCAGAGGCTGAGGTGAGTGGATTGCCTGAGCCCGTGGGTTCAAGACCCACCCGGGCAACTTTGCAAGGCCTCATCTCTACAGTAAATCAAAAATTAACCCGAGGCCGGACTCGGTGGCTCAACCTATAATCCCAGCACTTTGGGAGGGCAAGGCAAGTGGATTGCCTGAGCCCGTGGGTTAGAGACCCGCCTGGGCAACTTGGCAAGACCTCGTCTCTACAGTAAATCAAAAACTAACCGGGCGTGGTAGCGCGCGCCTGTAGTTCCAGCTACCTGGAAGGCTGAGGTGAGAGGAGCGCCGGAGCCCAGCAGGTCGAGGCTGCGGTGGCCGGGAGCGGCCACTGTACTCCAGTCTGGGCGACAGAGTGAGACTCCAACTCAAAATCCCAAGGCACGGGATTACAGGCTGAGCCACCGAGCCCAGCTGTTTCTTTTTTTAATGTAAAATAATTTAATATTGAGTAAATTGACCTTCTAAGATGATACCCTATATTTATCATTTGGTTTCATTTTTATTTCTACAAAGTATGACAAATAATGTTGTTTTTGTAAATCATAAAAACAGGCTAATTCAATATTTATATTTTAAAATTTAATTTTACCCTTTTTACTGCAAAAATGCATGTTACAGAATTAAATGTAGTATAGCATTTGGCTGGGCACGGTGTCTATACTTCCAGCACTTTCGGAGGCAGAGGCAAGAGGATTGCCTGAGTCCAGGGGTTTGAGGCCAGCCTGGGCAACTTGGTGAGACCTTGTCTCTACAATACATCAAAAAAGTAGCCTGGCGTGGTGACACGCACCTATAGTTCCAGCTCCTTGGGAGGCTGAGGTGGAAGACTTCCCTGAGTCCATCAGGTCGAGGCTGTAGTGGTCATGAGCATGCCACCACACTCCAGCCTGGATGACAGAGTGAGAGACTCCGACTCAAAAAAAAAAAAAAAAAAAGTAATGTCACATTCATAGGTATTTTATTTTGGTTTGGCTTCTTCTAATTTTTTTATTTCCTAAAAGAACTCTATTTTGGAGCTTGGAAATTTGTTAAAACTCCTTTCGTGTAGCGTATTTGCAATATTATCCAAGACAGAATATCTTCGTGCTTTGAAAGTGGGTTTGATTTTTGTTAATAGCTGTAGGGTGTTGTAACTATTGCATGGCTTAAGGTATTGTCATAAATAGTCCTCCAAGGTGACTGCTTTAAGGAGATGGCCTTCCCTTGAGTGTAAGTTTACTGGCTTATTTAAATCTTTATTTAAAAGTAAGTCTGCTAGGCACGGTGGCTCACGCCTGGACTCTCAGCACTTTGGGTGGCAGAGGTAAGAGGATTGCCTGAGTTAGGGATTCGAGACCGGCCTGGGCAACTTGGCAAGACCTTGTCTCTCAATAAATTTTTTTAAAAATTAGCCTGATGTGGTGGCACATACCTGTGATTCCAACTACTTGGAAGACTGGGGTAGAAGGATTACCTTAGGCCAGCAGGTCAAGGATGTGGCGGTCGTGAGCGTGCCACTGCACTTTAGCCTGGGTGTCAGAGTAGTGAGACTCCTACTCAAAATAAATAAATAAATAAAAGTCAGCCTTGCTGATTTATAGTTTATACCACAGGCATTTTGCTTCCTTCCTTAATTTGGAAGTTGCCTGAGAGCAGGAGCCATTAATTCATTCCTGCAGTGTTTTTAAAGAAGTATGTAGTAGTTAGCACTTAGTCAGTATTCCCTGAACAGTTGTCTAGTTTCTTCTCCCTTTTTTCTACCTTCCTTTCTTTCATTGGAGAAAAGTTTCAAGGCACTTTTTTTTTTCAGTTGGCATCTTAATCTGTTGTCCTGGCTATAGTGCAGTGGCATGCTCATGGCCACCGCAGGCTTGACCTGCTGGGTTCAAGTGATCCTTCCGCCTCAGCTTTCCAAGTAGATGGAACTACAGGTGCATGCCACCACACCTGGCTAGTTTTTTTATTTATTGTAGGGATGAGGTCTCACCAAGTTACCCAGACTGGTCTTGAACCCCTGGCCTCAGGCAGTCCCTCTCACCTCTGCCTCCCAAAGTGCTAGGATTATAGGTGTGAGACACCATGCCTGGTCATGTCTCTTTAAAAAAAAAAAAGAAAGAAAAAAGCATGTCTACTGGGCTGTTAATAAGGAAGCTATACCCTTAGGCAGCAAAATATTCAGGTCACTTCCTGGCAGCAGAGCTGATACATGTTTGAATGAGGCACTCTTGTGCAATAGTCTGACTGTCCCATCTGTGTCCCTGCCAGGTGTCATTGTTGGGTCCTAGGCTCTGTTTCTCCAAATAATGTTGGCCTGTGCTGAACCACAGGCATTTTTCAGGTTTCTGAAAGACCTGGGGGCAGCAGCCATTCAGAGGGTGACAGAACAGAGAAGACCCCAGTGCCAAGACCACCCCTTTCCCCTTGAGGTCATTCTAGACTCTACTTTGACAAAACAAGGATGCTGTGACTTCATGCTCAGCAGACCTCTAGCACATGGCTCTCTTCTTCTCTTCCTGTCGATACCAGGGAGAACATAATGATTTTTCATAGGCAGCCTGTGGCTTCATTGGGAGTTTTTACTTTAGTTAGAGTTAACAGCAGAGCCTTGGCAATATAGCAGATGCTACATTGATATATGTCAAGCTATATCTCATTTGAAAGTTTGACTGATTGCTCCATTGAGAACTAGAAATTAAAGTGAGGATTCAAGAAATTTGTAGACAGCTCTGCTAGGTAAAGCATATTTTAAAATGTAAGAGCCTTTTTTTTTGCTAGATTTATGGCTTCTTCAATCTAATGTATTTTAAATAATGCAACAAAATAACACTTGACTCTCGTCCCCGGTTGATTCCCATTCACTGTATACCTGCAATTCAAAAGATATACAACCTGTATCCCCCTGGGACATGCAACTCCTTACCAGACATCTTTCGCATTATAATTTCAGCAGTGCATCTTCTAATCCAAAATCAATTGTAAATTCACCTTCTGGTTCTTTGCATTAAACTGGATTAGCCATTGTAAATGATTTTTGTGTGTGTGTAGACTTTAAGGTATTGAATTATTTATGTGTGTCTTGCCTGCTAAACCAGATTATGACAGTTTGAATGTAGCACTCTTCATTTAAAATATTTGTGGCTTGCCATTATAAGCATATTAGTAAAATAAGATCATTTAAATTGGGGAAAAACAGACAGTTTCAATTTACTAGTGTTTGTAAAATTACCTAATACTGTGGGGTTGAATTTAGCATTTAATTTCTTGAGATCTGATCTTGTATTTCACTGTGGCCCTGCCCACTATGAATTTTTATTACATACAAGAGGGGGATTGGGACAATTGCTATAAGCCATACTTAAGCTAATTTTTAATCATTTCAAAACCTTGCTTGAGTATTTCCAGAGCATAAATTACCTATCTCTTGGCCAGGCACAGGAGCTCATGCCTATAAGCCTAGTAATTTGGGAGGCCTAGGTGAGAGGATTGCCTGAGCTCATGGGTTTGAGACCAGCCTGGGCAACACGGTGAGACCTCATCTCTACAATAAATTAAAAAATTAGCCGGGTTTGGTGGCGCATGCCTGTAGTTCCAGCTACTTGCAAGGCTGAGGCGGAAGGATCACCTGAGCCCAGCAGGTCAAGGATGAGGTGGCCGTGAGCGTGCCACTGCACTCCAGCCTGGGTGACTGAGTGATTCTCTGACTCAAAAAAAAAGAAAAACGTTACCTGTCTCCTGAAATTCAAAATAGCCCTGAGGTATTATATATGTGTATGTGCACATTAAAGCAATTCATTAGGTATCTTCAGAAATGCCAAATTCTTGACTGGCTATTATATATGGACTACTTGGGCCATGATGGAAAATGAAGGAGCCATACTTGAGACTGGGAAGTTTTCATTGTAGCCCTGAGATGTCAGGGTCATAAGTTGTCTATTTTGCTGTTTCTGACTCCCTCAGAACTTCGAAAGTATCCTTGTTAGATATGGTGGGGATGTGTTTTCTCTTTTAATTTCTAGAAATGATGTAGAGTTCATTCTTTCTTTGGGAGTGAGATTACTGCAGGCCATCTTTAGCATGACAATTAGAAACAGCAGTATCTTCACTTTGCTGGTTGGAATTTGTGAGCACAAATGATTACTACCTCTGAAAAGAGATATGAAGTGCTATTATTCTTTTTAGCCATACATGTAGATGACCTTTGGTGTGCAGGGTGGATTGTCGGGGATGACCTGGTTACAGTGAGGTCTCTGTGACAACAGTCTTGGATGTTGGGAAGTGGAATGGAGAATCTGATTTATAACCCCCATCATCCTCCCACATTCCACCATCTTTCTTCCTCCTTAGCCTAATACACTTTATTTTAAAGCCCCTTAATGCAAAGTGTTAGGCTCTCAGTAGACTAGAAATGTTTCTGATATTGGGTGACTAAGTAATAACAGTACAGTTGTCTTAATGTCAATGTGAATTTGTCTCATCTTGTCTGAAACAGAATCGAACAAGTACAGGTTCAGACAGATTTTAGAGTCCATTGTTCATTTCTCAAGAGCAGGTTCTTAAAAGCACACACACACTGTTTCTCTTTTGTTTTTCATCCTTTTCTTTCTTCTAAGCTTGTTTTCTAGCATTCTTTAATTTTCATTTCTTATCAGTTTCTGATGTAAAGAGAAAATATAGTTTATTTCTTTGAAATGTGATTTCTGATATCACTTTAAAAGTTCCGAGCATAGAATAAATTGGCTATTTTGTAGTGTATGTGTGCAGTGTGAAGCTACTAGTTAGTTCTTTTAAGGCCTCACCCAGTAATGGGAACTTACTGTGTATGTCTATGTGTGCACACAGTCTGTCAGTGTTGCCAGGTGAAGTCAGAATTATCAGCAATGCAGTCATCAGATTCCTTTTTGCAGGAATAGATCTTCAAACCGGACTCAGTATTTTCTCTTTTTTTTTTTTTTGAGTTGGAGTCTCACTCTGTCGCCCAGTCTGGAGTGCAGTGGCTGCTTCCGGCCACCGCAGCCTTGACCTTCTGGACTCCAGCGATCCTTCCGCCTCAGCCTTCTGAGTAGCTGGAACTACAGGCGCATATTACCACACCTGGCTAATTTTTTTGATTTATTGTAGAGATGAAGTCTCGCCAAGTTGCCCCAGGTGGGTCTTGAACCCGCAGGCTTCCAAAGCACGGGATTACAGGCTGAGCCACCAAGCCCGGCTAGTATTTTCTCTTTTTGAGCCTGTTTCCTTATTATTCTTACTTGCTTGTTTTGCCCTGACCTTAAAATTGTCTTAATTTTTAAAATTTTGATAAATTGTATCAACAAGTACAAATCTGTCTCCTAAGACATTGTCCAGAGTATATATGGTTTTAGCCAAGAGGTTTTTTTTGTTTTTTTTTAAAGAGATGAGGTCTCACTCTGTCACCCAGGCTGGAGTATAGTGGCATGATTATAGCTCACTGGAGCCTTGAACTCTGGGGTACAAGTGATCTTCCCACCTCAGCCTCCTGAGTAGCTGGGATTATACTTGTGAGCCACTGTGCCCGGCAACCAAAAGTCATTACAAATTTTTTTTTAGAAAGTTTCTACTTTAAAGAAATAAATTTTCAATTACAGTGGTGTCATTGGTTTTTAAAGTGGAACTTGAGTCCCTCTAGTGGGTAGAGTATAATTCACTTTCTAAGCTTGAATAGAAAGGAAGATGTCAGTCTTGGTTTTCATGGAACCAGCTTTCAAATCCAGTGTTCTCATCAGTACTGGTATCACCCAGCTGAGAGGCAGTGCATAGCTAGCCACTGGCTTGGCCCTAACATCAGGCAAGGTTCAGTAGTCCTCCTCTTCTGCCCATGTGATCTTAGTGACCCTGGTCATTCCTTACCTGTGATCTCACAAGCTGTGGTTCACTGGCAGCTTTACTTTAAGCCTCAGAGAGGGTAAACTCAAACTATAAATTGGTAATTTTTATGTCATGCAGTTCTTTCTAGAAAAGAACATGGTGCTCTCAGGGCCTTGAGTTACTATGAAATAAATAATTGAAGCAGGACGTGGTGGCTCAGTCTATAATCCCAGCACTTTGGGAGGCCTAGGTGGGAGAATTGCTTGAGCCCAGGAGTTGGAGACCAGCCTAGGCAACATAGCATGACCTTGTTTCTTAAAAAAAAAAAAATCAAACTATTAGCTGAGCATAATAGTCCCAGCTACTACTCGGGATGCCTATAGTCCCAGCTGCTTGGGAGACTGAAGCAGATTGCTTGAGCCCAGGAGGTTGAGGCTGTGGTGAGCCATGATCGTGCCACTGCACTAATAACAATAATAATTGTGAGCCGGACTCGGTAGCTCAGCCTGTAATCCCACGCCTGTGGGAGGCTGAGGTGAATGGATTGCCTGAGCCCGCGAGTTTGAGACCCGCCTGGGCAACTTGGCGAGACCTCATCTGTACAATAAATCAAAACGAGCCAGGCGTGGTAGCGCGCGCCTGTAGTTCCAGCTCCTTGGAAGGCTGAGGCGGAAGGATCGCCGGAGCCCAGCAGGTCGAGGCTGCAGTGACTGGGAGCAGCCACTGCACTCCAGTCTGGGTGACAGAGTGAGACTCCAACTCAAAAAAACCAAACAAACAATAATAATTGTGTAGGCCTGCTTTGGGCACCACAGGTCCATTTAGTAATTGGAGGGGTTGTATATTGATAGCAAGGATGGAGCCAGCATGGTTTGGGTGGAAAGAACTTGAGTTGGAGTGCAGATCCTAACTGCAGTTTCCAGCTGTGGGACCTTGAGCTGTGATTACATCACCTTTCTGTACCTGGTGTTCCCTTTTGTAAAATGGGGAGATGTTAAGACTATCTTGCAGGGTCATTTTAAGTATTGGAAATAACACAGGCAAAGGCCTTTATGTTTTTAGCGCTGTATGATTGGTATCAGAAGTCATGGGAATTTCTCTAGTTGAGTCCATTATAATGAATGTGATTTAATTATTTGGATAACTTTCTTCTTTTTTCCATGCCTTGTTTTTCTTTCAGTCACCGCCAAGTAAGCGAAGAAAATTAGAGAAGCCAAGGAAACCCATTACATTTGTAGTGTTGGCGCCTGTGATGAAAGAATTATCCCTCAAAGCATCATCTTTGGGCTCTGAGACAGTGGAAGGCATAGTTGTTGTCACGACATGGATTGAAAGGATTCTCACCGATTTGAAGGTACCTGGTTAACCACATTGATGACGTACTCATCATCTTTCTCTTCTCTTTTTCTTTCTTCTTCCTTTTTAAAAAGAGTTTGGAGAGAAGGGAAAGGTGATTTTTTATTAAATTCTGCTTTCCCCCCCAAATAGGTCCAGCATAAACGAGTTCCCTGTGGAAAAGATGAAGTTAGCCTTTTCCTAACAGCCATAGAAAACTCCTGGATTCACTTAAGGAGAAAGAAAAGGGAGCGGGTGAGACAATTGAGAGAAGTTCCTCGAGCGCCTGAGGATGTCATCCAAGCCTTGGAAGAAAAAAAATCCACCCCCAGAGAGCCTGGCAGTAGCCAAGAATTGGCCAAGGGCCCCCAGGAGAGTGCCCTGTGTGTGCCTGCCTCTGTTGAGGGCCATTGCCCAAGCCAGGAGTCACTTTCCCAGGAGGAAAACCCAGAACCCATGGAGGATGAAAGGAGTGAGGAAAAGGGAGGGCTAGGGGTTGTGGAAAGTTGCAAAGGCTCTAGCAATGGAGCCCAGGACCAAGAGGCCTCCGAGCAGCTCAGCAGCCCAGTGGCTGAAAAGGGGAAATGTCTTCACGAAGTGGCTGGACGTTACCTGTTTAAGTGTTTGATAAATGTTAAGAAGGAGGTAGATGATGCCTTAGTTGAGATGCATTGGGTTGAGGGCCAGAACAGGGATTTAATGAACCAGCTTTGTACCTACATACGGAACCAAATTTTCAGGCTTGTTGCTGCTACTTAACTCCAATCTTCTAGTACATTTGGAATGTGTCTGTAAAGCAGCTTGCTTTGGAGTGCTCTGTGGGGTGGCAGGAGGAATTCTAGCATTGGCCCATTCATAGTATTATGTGGAATTATCTAAAAAAGCAGATTAATCCAATTTTGAATGCCCCCCCTTTGTTTTTTAGGTTACAGGGAGTTTTATATGGTCCCCTTTGTTTTTTAGGTTACAGGGAGTTTTATATGGTGGTACGGAGGAGGAATTGTGGTCATCAGCAACAACAAAAAGCTGTCAGTAAACTCGAGGGATTTAAAGCTGACTTAAGCTAGTCCACTCAGCTTTGGCCTGGTTGTGTGAGTCCAAAAGGATTGTTTGTGGAGTCTGGGTTGGGCAGCACTACCCAGAGTATCATGCTGTCTCTGTCACCCAAGGGTGCTTTTGAGAAAGGATATCTCTCTCCGCTTCTCTTTGGAGGCATTACACCAGGGCAGATAGGCCCTGATGCCCTCTCCTAGGTCACCCTTCAAAACTGAACCTACCCTGCATCATTCCTGATAAAGGAACTTGCCCAATGGTAGGCAGTGGGAGAGTTGGGGAGAGAAACTCAGTGATGCCAGGAAGAAGGGCCAGTTTGGGGAACGCCTGGGATGTGGCACATTGCTGATTGTGTCTGTTTTGATGTTGCTTATTTCAGAAGCAGAATTAGGTAAGCAAAACTCCTAGATGTGACTGAGACACAACAGAATACACCCACGTTCCTACCTCCAGCCTGTTGAAAGTACCATTTTGTAGCAGTTTTATTGCTGTATGATTTTTGTTTCAACATTTGAAGTGGAGCTTGTTTTGTTTTTAATATAAGAATTTTCAGAACTAAACTGTCAATCTTGTTTGAATCCTGGGGTTGGCACTAATTGATGATAGAAATGAGAAATGGAGCAAAATAGTATATGTGGTATGCAGCTTAAGAAAGTCTCAGCCGTTGGCAAGTTCATTTGTTGCTGATCAATACTGCTTCTTGTGGCTTCACTTGTAATCCCATGTGTGCTTACCTACTCGCATTGGAGAGTTCTGAGGCCAGGGTATCTGTGTTCCTAAAACTTGCTTCTAATCGCAATGCCAGGGTTCAGCAGAAATACCTCTGGAAAAAGTCTCTTTTTTTTCTTGTTCTCTTGGTCTCTCAGTTACTGTCTGCTGTGCCTGACTTTGACAGATTGATTTAGACAAACATCTTTGAGTATAGTGTCCGAGCTCCTTACCATCTGCAAAGACTGGGGCTGAGTAGTTAAGCCACTCTTTTGAGAGGTGACTGTTGTCTAGGGCAGAAAGCTGATGCCTTCGGCATAGCTTGGCAGTGGCTAGATCAGGCCCTCAGGAGAAATCCAGGAAATGAACGATTATGCCTCCCTGTCAATGGGGCTGGAGCTAGAGAAGAGACCATACTAACCAGTGTTCCTCTCCTGGTCCATAGACCTCCAGAGTCCATAAATCTCCTGGAATTATTTCTAAAAGCACTGTGTGCATATGTATTTTGTTTTGTTTCTGGGGAAAAGGGTTCATGGCATAGAGAGAGGGGCCAGTAACCCACTAAGATTAAGAACCACCATTCTAGCTGGGCGCGGTAGCTCACACCTGTAATCCCAACACTTTGAGAGGGTGAGGTTAGAGGATTGTCTGAGCCCAGCGGTTCGAGACTAGCCTGGGCAACTTGGCGGGACCTCATCTCTACAATAAATCAAAAACTTAGCCAGGTGTGGTGGCATAGCACCTGTGGTTCCAGCTACTTGGTAGGCTGAGGTGGAAGGATTGCCTGAGCCCAGCAGGTGGAAGCTGCAGTGGCCATGAACATACCACTGCACTCCAGCCTGGGTGACAAAGTGAGACTCCTATTAAAAAAAACCCACACCATTCTAGTGCAGCCTTTCGTGTCATTCATGTGACAGGGTGAGGATCACACAGACAAAATTCATTCTGGGGCCTTGGATTCATTCTCTGCTGTACTGGCCCACACCATTTTGTACTTACCTCTGATGAATATCACACTTGAATCATATGCCAAACCCAAACCTAGTTTTCTTGATAGAATCTTGGGATAATTGAGTTAAGTGGCAACTCTTCATTCAATAAGTATTTGTTGTTTGCTTATTTGTTTCAATGTGAAAGAGTAGTGCATGTTTCTTAAAGATCTGGAAAGATGAAAGTCTAAAACAACAACAGAATCACCCCTCATGTCAATTTTCTGTAATTTTTTTTTTTTTAATTAGAGTCTCACTCTCGCCCAGGCTGGAGTGCAGTGGCACGCTCACAGCCACCCCAGCATCGACCTGCTGGGCTCCGGTGGTCCTTCCTCCTCAGCCTTCCAAGTAGCTGGAACAGGCATGCACTACCACACCTGGCTAATTTTTGATTTATTGTAGAGATGAGGTTTCGTCAAGTTGCCTGGGCTGGTCTCAAACCCAAGGGCTCAAGCAATCCACTTGCCTCTGCCACCCTAAGTGCTGGTATTGCAGGCTGAGCCACCGAGTCTGACCTATTTTCTGTAATATTAGCTACTATTGGTGTTTGTGTGTTTCCTTCCTGTCTGCCTTTCTATAGCTGGGGTGTGTGTGTGTGCAGGTTTAACTTTGGTTGTATTCATGTTCTATATTCAGCTTTATGGTATGGTTCTTTTCACTTAATGTATGTCTCCATGTTATAATGGTAGTATATTTATTTACACTCCTTACCGTTCAAAATGTCATTTGGGCACACTATTGACCTTTGTTTGTTTAAGTCTTGTTCTTAGGATTTCCCTTGGATAACTAGAAGCATGAAAGGTGTGTTTTGTCTATATGTGTTTATGTCCCTAGGTTTAAGGCTTGGTGTCATGGAGTAGGTTTTATCAGTGTTACACTCATGATACTAGAATTTTAAAAATTGGTGACAAGAGGCTTCCACAGTCTTGTAAGCACTACAGCTGGGAGTGCCTTTGTTGTTTTCAGATGTCTTCATTTCCTTCTCAGAGATGAACAGATTATTTCCTAGACTGTATCTAATGAGAGATCATTGAAAACATTTAAAAAAAATATCTAAGCAGGGCTCGATGGTTCAGCCTGTAGTCCCAGTGCTTTGGGAGGCTGAGGTGAGTGGATTGCCTGAGCCCGCAGGTTCGAGACCCACCTGGGCAACTTGGCGGGACCTCATCTCTACAATAAATCAAAAATTAGCCGGACGTGGTAGCGCACACCTGTAGTTCCAGCTACTTGGAAGGCTGAGGCGGAAGGATCGCCGGAGCCCAGCAGGTCGAGGCTGCGGTGGCCAGGAGCGTGCCACTGCACTCCAGTCTGGGTGACAGTGAGACTCCAACTCAAAAAAAATAAAAATAAATATCTAAAAGTTGTTTTGGTCATGCATATACTTTATAATTGTGTGATGTATTACAGCATATACCTCTAAAGAAATAGGTTATTGACCTATGCGTCACAATGTTGAGTGATACTCTCCTTAAGTGTCTGGAGGTCAGGGTCATATTGGTAGATTGGTTTGAAATTAAATCTTTGTGGTACGATCTTAAATTCTATTCTGGTCCCTAGAACTGGCTTCTGATCTCTTGATAACTAAAGTTGGAACAGAAGCTCCGCTTGTTTTCTGAGGCAAACTAAAGCTGCTTTTGTTCTTTGGAATCTGCTTTGTTTCCATCATTTTGAGTCCTTCTCCCACATCTTTTCCTCAGTGTCCCACACCAGAGCTTTGCTGCATGTCCTGGCAGGGTTGTGGCTCTGGTGGCCTTTTCAGCTAATCTTAAGGGTTCATGTAGATTGCTTTAGTATATGTTTTTTAAAAACATAAAACATCTCTTCTCTTGATAGAAATCAAAGATTACCATGTGAGCACTCAAACTTCTAACTTCTAAATAAAACTACAAGGTGTGGAAGAGATGCAGAAAAGACTGGAAAATTGAGGCCTTTTAAAAGAAGGGAATTAATGAATTGGTGACTAACTGCTGGAGTCCCTCCAGCTTACTTAAACCGCAGCATTTCCCTCTGTAGCCACACGAGGGCATCATTGGCCCTTTTATCAAGCGCCTTAACTTCATTGTGGGAATGGATAAAATTGTGTTTGTGATATTTTCTTGAAATATCTAGTTGCTATCCAGATTTGTATTTTTATGTAAGCAAGTAAATTTTCACATAAATAAAATTTGAAAAATAAAAGAAAGAACAAAAAAACACTAGCCATGGTCTTTTTATCCAGCATAATTCATTTCAACCTTTTAATTTTTTTTCTTAATGGTCCCAGTTGACTAGTTCTTTCTTTTTTGCCTATCTGTCCTTATATTGTAGAATAGATCCAGTTTGGGCCAGTTCTTCAGATCAACTTTTTATTGGTATCTAGTTAATGAGGGTAATGGAAGGGGAATGTTTAGGATCTTAAAACAGTAAAAAAATGACTTGTTTTCCAGGAAGAGTAATTTCGAGATCTCCAAGAAAAAAAACTGTTTCTGATGTCCTTTTGTTGATTCTTGTTTTGGGTTTATCTGGTTGGCTGACTAGCATGCATGTTATATGTATCAAGTTGGTGAGAATTGTGTGGTGCATGTTACAGAGGCTAGCTTGGCTTATGGTGTATGTCATGGGGGGTTAGCTGGGCTTGTTTCTCACGGGGTGTTTCTGTGTGGAACATGCATATAACTAGCCCTGGGGTCTGTGTGGGCTCCAGGAGAAGTTCTTCTGGCACAGGAACAGATGCTGTAGCCACCCAGCAATTCTGCACATTATGGAGAAGATGGTCTAGAAAACTAAGTCGGGTCCCCCGGAAGAAAGAACACCTCAAAGACTGTAACAGGTAATTTACAGCCATCTAGGGCAGGGTGCCTCAAAGGAGAGGGATGTGACCAGGTCAGTTTTTTAGGGAAGTTGGTACCAGGAGATTTAGTTTGCTGAGTGACCACTAACCTCAGTAAAACCAAGAAGAGGCTTAGAAAATGAACTGGCATCTGCCTCCTGGAGCAAGGTGTTGACGGTCATGAGCGTTCTAATAATCCCAAGTGCACACCTCCTGGGGCACATGCCTGCGCAGTGTTGGAGAGCCCTGTGCAGGGCTCACCCACTAACAATAGGGTGTCACGCACACACCAGAGAATTCTTGTTCTGCGAAGACATTCAGATCCTCTGCTGTGACTCACCCAAATGACTAAAACAGCAGTTGATTTTTTTAATTGCTGGTTCGAACAACTAATGCTCCCTTTTGGAACAGTTAATACCGCCTGTTGGAGGCTGTGCTTTTTTCTCTAGGGAACTATGTTGTGACTGAGGAAAGACCTTGCACCTCTGAATGCCCTTTGAGGTGTAGCCTGTGTGCCTGTCTCAATCTAAGCAGAAACGTCAGTGACTCTGGGCTTTTTTGGAGGATCATGGGTGCTTATTATGACAAGGGAACTGAGAGAAGGGGTAGAGCAAAAAGTGTAGTTGAAAGCCAGGTGCAGTGGCTCACACCTGTAATACTAGTCTTTTGAGAGGCTGAGGCAGAAGGATCACTCGAAGCCAGGAGTTTGAGATCAGCCTGTGTAACTTAGCAAGACACCCATCTCTACAAAACAAAAAAAACTTAGCCAGCCATGGCGGTGCATGGCTGTAGTCATAGGATATATAAATAAACCCAAGATACTTTTCCAACCACCGCAGGGGAGCAAGAGACAGGAAAGAGCACAGACTTCGCAGTTCATCAGACCTGCGTGCATGTTGCAGTCCTATTCCTCGGATGGGGTAAGTCAGTTTTCTTAAGCCTTGGCTTACTCTTGTAAAAGGCGAGGAATTCTTGCTTCATAGAGTAAGGGAAGGACAGCAGTACCCCAGAGAGGGCATAAGCAAAGAGCAGGTTTCTCCACTTACTCACCTCTTCTCATGCTTCTTTGAGTTTTTGATTTCTGGCCAGACCATCGTCTACCCATGGACTCAAATACAAAGGCCGAGACAACAGGGGTGAAACTGCAGGTATAGAGTTGCTCCTTCTGACCAAGAGCAAAGTCTATATCTCCATTGTTATGGAGGGAGGGACTGGAGACCAGTACTGGTTGTCCGTCTTTGTATAGATTGTCTCATTTAGTAACCCTGCAAGGCGGTGTGATGTCCCCGAGTGATAGCTGAAGGAAGTGGAAGTCCAGAGAACTTAAGTGACTTGCCGTAAGGTTATCCACAGAGCTAAGTCATAGAAGGGGAATTTGAACTCAGGTCCAAGAAGCTGAGACTGGGATCTTGTGCCAAATCTCATGATTCTATGACAAGTGGCTACACTTTGGATGGAAATGTGCCTCCAGGCTCACGTGACCCACCTCTGGGGAGGGAGATTTCATTTCTATGACACAAGGAAGAAAGAGCATCTCTTGCCCAGCTTCACAATTTAGCACTTTAAAGTAATATTATTTTCTAGCCTGCGATCAATGAGCAAGTTTAGTAAGTGAAATTACTTATAATTACATCTTAATTTATTCTACCAAATCTTCACAGAATTTTGAGTTTGGCAGTAGTGCAGATAATTAAGTAGTTAGTGAAAGCACAAAATAAAATGTCTAGTAAAAGCACATGTTGGACCAGAATCAATGTGAAATAACTGATTATTAGGTAATGACTCTTTGACAATACATAATTGTATAATAGTGGAAGAAAGCTTTCATTCTTTTTTAATAAGGCAGCTCCAAATATTTCACTTACAGAACAACACAAAACTGATATGCTTTTTGAGCTTACTGGAAAAGGTAGCAGTTGTCAGAAAAACAGCAAGACCTCTTCCCTAGGTAGGGCATGTGGATTAGTGTAAATCTAAGGAAAAGCAGAGGCTGCCTGCCATCTGTGGACCCATTTAGGAAAGTGACCCTGGAGTCTAGAAACCAGAGCCAGGAAATACACAGCTGGGGGACTTGGCTGGCTCCAGCAGCCAGCCAGCCCCCAGAGAAATGGCAGCTTGTGCCGCTGTTACCCGAAAAGACGGACAGCACTGCTAAGCAGGACCCCTTTTGGGACAGCAGCGAGGTAGGGGCCTGTCCCAGAGGCTTAGCATTTGGAGGCTTGACGGCTCCTGCTGGGAAGAGGGATGTACCCATCTGGTTTAACATGAGCTGAAAGAGCAGATTTAGGTGTTTGGGGGAGGATATAAGATGAAGAAATCTTTTTTGGGGGTGAATCGGAAGCTTTCAGAAGCAAGCCCAGGATGGGAAGGAGACTCACACACACAGGTGAGTTAGTTGGCCTCAAGAGATGTGAGATCCCAAAGAAAAGGTACAGACTTTCTGATAAGGCACATATGGATTTCTTTTTACAAAAGCAGTATATTTTCATTGTTAAAAGTTTAGAAATGACTGAAACTGCATCTCCACTACTCAAATGAAATTATTTTACATTTTGTTGCCTTAGTGTTTTGAATGCATATATATACTTTTTTTTTTTTTTTTTAGTTGGAGTCTTACTCTGTTGCCCAGGCTGGAGTGCAGTGACACGCTTACAGCCACCACAGTCTCGACCTGCTGGGCTCAGGTGATCCTTCCACCACAGCCTTCCAAGTAGTTGGAACTACAGATGCGTGCTAGCTAATTTTTTGATTTATTATAGAGATGAGGTCTCACCAGTTTGCTCAGGCTGGTCTCAAACCCCTGGGCTTAGGCAATCCTCTTGCCTCTCCCTCCCAAAGTGCTGGAATTATAGGCTTGAGCCACTGCGCCCAACCTTTTAAATTTGTTTTTTTTTTTTTTGCAGAGATGGGGTCTTGCTGTGCTGCCCATACTGGTCTTAGACTCCTGGTATCAAGTGATCCTCCTGCATTGGCTTCCCAAAGCTATTCCCTTTTTAAATGATTTTGTTTTGTTTTTATAATTTGGAGCTTTGAGAGGTAATCAAATCTATCGCTGTGCCTTTATAATTTTCTTTGTTTGCCTTTATGGGAAGAAAAGTCCTTCAACACCCTAAAACTGAAAAATGTTTGCCTATATTTTATTATGCCTATTTTGGTTTTGTTTTTTACATTTGTCTCTGTGTTGGCATATGTATGAATCTGTGTTGGTATATGTATGAAGTTTAAGGACCAGTGTTTAGCAGATGGCTCAGTTACTACAGAGTGAGTAACTCTTCAGAGATATGCCTGGTAAACTCTAGCACTCCCCTCTGAGGTGTCCCTGATAGGGACAGGCTGGGGGACAGAGTATATACTACCTCAGCCCCTGCACTGCCCCGTATAAACTCTCCCGTTGGGTCCTGGGGCCTCAGTCGGGTGGTATATGTGGAGTTCTGCCCTATGTCTGTAGCCTCTGCTCTGTGCAGTCCAGCCAGTGACAGGCCACTGCTCCAGGCTTCGCTTGCTCTTGTGAGAGCATCAGTTACTGGCACAGGCAGCCCATCTCTTGGGTTTTTGGGACTTGATCCTCCAGCCTTGCTTTTGAGTGTGAACTTCGGCTGGGAAGGTAAACCCCAGTTCTTTCCTTGGGCACTGACTATTCCAGCTCCCCTGCCCTGGGCGGGGCCTTTCCTATCACCAGCAGCCCCACCCCTGCATGATCCTGCTGGCTCTTGACTCCCATGTCGTCTCCACCTCTCTTTACTCATGACTTCTGCCTAGTCCTATCCCCTTGACCCAAATTAATTTACTCTCTAAAGCCACCTGCTTTTTTCCTCAGAGGAGTACCTGATGTCCTAACCCTTTGCCTGTCCTTCCCACTTGGTGAGCGTCCTCCTGCCCAAGTTTCTGAACCGCTGTCATCCACAGCCCTGCTCTCTAGCCATGTTGCTTGACTGGCCTCTCTAGTGTCTTAGAAAAGCTCAGAGGACGGGGCTCCTCCCGCTTTGCTTCTTAGCTGAATTTCTTTCCTTGTTACTCAGTGTCCACACCCACAGTGCTTGCCTGGATCAAAATCTGCCCCTTTGCCCTGTCACCTTTTCAGGCCAGGTGTAAGGACCATGAGCAGTGGCCTGAGGCAGGACAGGTCATCGAGCTCCTGGGTCCCAAGTCTCCTCTTTCCTGGCCTTCTCGCTTACCTGCTGAGCTTGTTTATTGGGCACCGCTAAGCAAAGTTAATGATTATTCCTGTCTTTACCTAGAGGGGAGGATTCTCTCTCCATCTTCTCCCATTTCTGTGAGGCTTTCAAGGACTCTGGACCCCACACTGATAGCACTTCCCCAGGCTAGCCTGACCCAGATGGTCCAAGAAGAGGACCAGGCCACTTTTCAACCCAGCGGACATTTGGCAGCTTTGTGACCCCCGGTTAAGACATTTTTCTTGGGAGATCAGACTGGGTTATCTCAATTCTGACATCGTGTGAGGGAACGACAAGGGGAAAGTACATGAATGACCTCAGTTTTATTTTTAAATTTTTTTTAGAGACAGGGTCTTGCTATGTTGTCCAGGCTGAGCTGGAACTCCTGGGTTCCACCAATCCTCCTGCCTCAGACTCCTGAGTAGCTGGGACTACCGGTGAGTGCCACCACACCCGGCTTCTGGAAAGTACATAATGGAAAGGTAGAACTTGACTGTACCTGTTTTGTAGGTTCAGGAGAGGTCCTCTGACAACTCACTTGGGGTGGGGAAGGTTGGTGAAGAGTTCTGTAGAAACTTCTGGCTCTGGAGAACCCGCTTCGCTGATGATTGAATGGGTGCCCTATAGGGTACACCTTTGTCCAAGTAATTCACAGTCCTGCTCTTCATTCAGACCGGGCTCATCAAGAATCAGATTCAGGTAGCTGACCCAGCCTCAGGTCCACTTGACTTCTTCTTAGAAAAATATGATTGGCCAGGCGTGGTGGCTCACACCTATAATCCCAGCACTTTGGGAGGTCGAGGTGAGAGGATTGCCTGAGCCCATGGGTTCAAGACCAGCCTGGGCAACTTGGTGAGACCTCGTCTCTACAATAAATCAAAAAATTAGCCAAATGTGGTGGCGCATGCCTGTGGTTCTAGCTACTTGGAAGGCTGAGGCAGAAGGATCACCTGAGCCCAGCAAGTTGAGGCTGCAGTGGCCGTGAGCATGCCACTGCACTCCAGCCTGGGCAACAGAGTGAGACTCCAACTCAAAAAAAAAAGAAAAGAAT
>NW_007247343.1:136330-143768 GCF_000164805.1 Carlito syrichta
TTTTTTTTTTTTTTTTTAGTTGGAGTCTCACTCTATCATCCAGGCTGCAGTGCAGTGGCATGCTCACAGCCACCGCAGCCGCAACCTGCTGGGCCCAGGTAATCCTTCTGCCTCAGCCTTCCAAGTAGCCAGAACCACAGGCATGTGCCACCATGCTCGGTTAATTTTTGGATTTATTGTAGAGACAAGGTCTCGCTATGTTGCTCAAGCTAGTCTTGAACCCGAACCCTTGAGCTCAGGCAATCCTCTCACCTCCGCCTCCCAAAATGGTGGGATTACAGGCATGAGCCACTGTGCCCAGCCCCTCTGGTATACTTTAAATCATCTCTAGATTACTTATACCTAGCACAATGTAAATTCTATGTAAATAGCTGTGCTGTATTAGTTTTTAAACTTGTATTATTTTTTTCTTTTTGAGTTGGAGTCTCACTCTGTCGCCCAGACTGGAGTGCAGTGACCACTCCCGGCCACCGCAGCCTCGACCTGCTGGGCTTCAGCGATCCTTCCGCCTCAGCCTTCCGAGTAGCCAGAATTATAGGCATGCGCTACCACGCCCGGCTGATTTTTTGAGTTATTGTGGAGATGAGGTCTCGCTGCCCAGGCGGGTCTCGAACCCGCGGGCTCAGGCAGTCCATTCACCTCAGCCTCCCAAAGGCACGGGATTACAGGCTGAGCCACCGAGCCCGTCTTATTATTTTTTACTGTGGGGTTTTTTTCCTGAATTTTTTTTTTTTTTTTTGCGTTGGAGTCTCTCACTCTGTCACCCAGGTTGCAGTGCAGTGGCACACTCACGGCGACCCCACCGTCGACCTGCTGGGCTTAGACGATCCTTCCACCTCAGCCTTCCAAGTAGCCAGAACTATAGGCATGTGCTACCACGTCCCGGCTAATTTTTTGATTTATTGTAGAGACAAGGTCTCGCCAAGTTGATCTTGAACCCACGGGCTCAGGCAGTCCACTCACCTCGGCCTCCCAAAGTGCCGGGGCTACAGGCTGAGCTACCGAGCCCAACCTTCCCTGAATATTTGCTGTCCACAGTTGGTTGAACCCATGGGTGCAAAACTCATGAATACAGACGGCTGACTATACCTTCTAAAATAAGTAATCAGTGCCCCCTGGGTCTTTGTGTAGTCATATTTCTCTCGTGCTGCATCCAGCAAGGTAAGAGAGAGGAGACGAGCCATTTCCAGGTATTGCTATGGAGGTGAGTTCTGCTTGTGATCTTTTACCCCACTCTGGCTTTCCAAAGGTCGCCTGGCCTGGGCTCCAAAGATTCTTGGCCCAGGCCAGGCGTGGTGGTTCATGCCGGTAATCCCAGCAGTTTGGGAGGCCAAGGTAAAAGGATTGCCTGAGCCCATGGGTTCGAGACCAGACTGGGCAACTTGGTGAGGCCTCAGCTCTACAATAAATCAAAAAATTAACCGGGTGTGGTGGTGCACACCTGTAGTTCCAGCTACTTGGAAGGCTGAGGTGGAAGGATCACCTGAGCCCAGCAGGTCGAGGCTGCAGTGTCCATGAACATGCCACTGCACTCCAGCCTGAGTGACAAGATTGAGACTCCAACTCAAAAAACAACAACAAAAAACAAGATTTCTGGCACATGTCAGGCATACAATAAATGTTATCACATGGATGTCATCAGGTGCATCCCTGAGTGTACTAGTCTTCTTTTCTTTCCTCCTTATCCCACAGTTGACTTTCTCCCTTTGGTCTTGTTTTAACGATGACAGGTGAAAAGCTCCTAAAACCACTTGCAGAAGATGAGAAGTCAGGCCCAAATGTTTGGGACATCTTGGGGAATCTGGTGTAAATATCTATCTGTACTTTTGGCTTTGCTTCTTTTCCCTCATCTTATGACTTAGGCTTTGTAAGGATCAGGGAGCAGAGTTGTACATCTAGTACTTTGTTGGGGTGAGCGTGGGGCGGCTAGGGAGACACTCTTCCCAGGAATGTCTCTGGCTCAGCATGTTAAACAGTCAGGGGACACAGTGGAATCTGGGCATTGGGGTACATGAGACTGGAGGAGGAAGACTGCACATTGCAATCCTCTCATGAGAAAAAGGGCATGGTGAGGCTGACCCAGGTTTTCTCCTGCACCGAAGGTTACTAAGCCCCTAGAAGCTGTAAAGAGACTTTAGGGACACCTTTGGGGAAATGGCTGACCTTTGGATCATTCGTCAAACCTCCAATCCTTTCTGCTGAAACCAAAAAGACTTAATTTTTCTCTTGAGGGAATATAATTGCCAGTTTCTACACTGGCCCCCTTGGAACAGGAAGCTGGACTAATATGTGAAACAGTCCTCCTATTCATCCTCCTCTTATGTCCCCCTGCCCTGTTTATAGGTGTCTTCTCCCCCCCCCCCCCGGGTCCTTTCCCCAACTGGGAAACCTTGGTTGATGAGAAATTCTTTTTGGCCACTTCCAGGCTCCTGTAGGCAACAGTAGGCCCAGGAACAGCCTCCTTTCTAAACCCTTGCTTTTGCCTAACATCCCCTGGCTGCTGTCCCCATGTGACCCAAATAAACAGATGATCATGTGAAGCCAGTAAGGCTGTTTGTTTTAAATAGCAAGCATCTCCACTAAGCCCTGGAGCAGATGGGGTATTGGGGGCAAGGGAGAGCCCGGCATTCAAGTCTGTGTTTGCCCCACTCTTATCTCCTGCCTCCGCACCTCTGGAGGAAAGGTGTCTTCAGAATGCTCCTTTTCAGAGAGGTGCCTGGTTGAGCTGACCAGTGAGAAGAAGAGTAAGAAAGATTGGACTTTAGTCTCTAGCAGGGACTCCAGGGTTGTATGAGCGCCCTGACCACATGAGGGCAGCAGGAAGAGATGGCTGGATGTAGTGCTCGACACACTGCATTGCTGACCCCTCACCAAATAACTTGGTCAACAGCATTATCTCAGGTCTCTATTATGTACAGATGCTCCTCAACTTACAGTGGGTTTAACTAGACATGGCCCCATCCTCCACTGAGGAGCATATTGAATGAGTGTCACTTTCACACCATCATAAAGTCAAAAATCATAAGTCGAGCCATCATAACAGTATACAGGGACCGTCTGTATACTGTTTAAGGTCCCCTCCCCCCCACTCACTGCCTGTATATTGCCTTTAAATGTCCCATTTTCCTAGTTGTGCAGAGCGCGCCAGGTCCAACCATACTAATAGCAGATGGCAGACACTTGAAGCCATGTCAGGGTTAGCACAGATCTAGCCCTCCCAGAAAGACGATTCTCATCCGCTGTAGAAGAACTGGGCTTTTGTGTTCTAATCCACCTTTGCTCCTGCTTCACCTTAAGCAAAGTCTGGCACCTGGTCATTTACGTGTCTGGTGGTCTCTCCATGCTCAGCTCCAGATGCTGGGGCGTTACATGTGAAAAGATCACAGCCCCCTGTAGACTGGCAACAACAACCCCCTTCCTCCTGTTCATGAGGTTCTTCACTTCCAGGATCTGAGCAGATGTTCTTTCCCTAGTATGCGTTGTGATGCCCTCAAAGGAAAGGAGCAAACCTTAATTTATGCTCGTTTTCTGTGCTCCTAGCTCTCCCAAATTAGACCCCAAAATAGGAACCTTTGCTTGTGAGGTCGCCATGTGGATGGCTTGGATGGGCAGGGTGGCCTGCCTCAGCCATCCTTATAAAGGCTTGCTTTCTGGTTCTGCGTGATGGTGAAGCCCAGGCTGCAGAGCCCTCTACCCACTGGTATTGGGTGCCCTACTCTTGGACTGGATAGCCAAAAACGTTGGGGCCAGAACGGAGGGTCTTACACTTAGCACTGGCACAGCAGAACTCGTCATGTTCCAGGGTGGCCCAAGTATGCCTTCAGCCGACCTGTGTCTTTGAGTACCATGTACCAGTGGGGTTTGTGCGGCCTCCACCGAAGAGGCGGCAGTTGGGTTTCAGGTGATGGGGATTTTTGTTGCCCCAATCACAGTGTGTTAAGTGGTCAGAGCTCTTCCGATGCCCACAGTTTAATATTCTTCCCCGGCTTCTTTCTAGTCAGCGGCCCTGCCTCAGAACTGGTTTCTAAGAGTCGCCTGTGGGGTCAGAGATAAGTAAAATCTTCTCCCCACGGGACGAAGAGCAGGTGGAATACGGAATGACCTTAGCCTAGTCCTTTCCCGTCTCGGCTTCAGTTTCCTCATTTGTAAAGTGAGAGAAGTTGGAACAAGCTGGTCACAAAGGGCTAACTTCCTGACTGCACCCAAGGCGCTCCCAAACACCAGCGCCAGGAAGAAGCGGGCGGGCGAGCGGGGGTCCCCGCCCTCCGGGCGAGCGCGGTTAAAGCCAGACGCAACGACCCCGCCTCCGCGCCGCGCCCGCTGACTCGGTCGCCTAGCGGCTGAGAGGGCCGGGCTTCCGCCCTCCACGTTGTTGTTCCCGATTTGGGCCACGCCCCCTTGGCCTGGGCTGTGGGTGCTTCGTCTGAGCCGCCCGGGCCCGGGCCCAGAGCAAAGGGTGGCCTCTGGGGTGGCACAGTTGGAGTCTCCACCCACATCAGAAACGCGTGGACAAAGGCACGAATTTGATGGAAGGAAAGATAAAGACTTGGCTTTAAGTGGAGGGTGGTGAAAGTAAGGGGCACGACTGCGGGATTCCCCTTACGGCGTCGCATCCTACATTCACCCAGTAGCCCCATCGGATGGCACCCGCGAATGTGACCCTGCAGTTGCTGGCCCTTTAAACGGAAGGCTGGCGGCGCGGGGTGTCCATGTGGAGCTGCTCCATGCCGTGTTGTCCTGCCCGCCCATTGGCCCGCGGCCCGGTGACGTCGCCTAATAGGATGCGAACGCACTGCGGGGGGAGGAACGGAGAGAAAGCGCGGACCGGATCGCCACTCCGCTCCCTCTGCCTGTTCTCTGACAGTCTCCAGCCGCCGTCAGCCCCGCCTAGGGGCGGATCCCGGGGGAATTGCGACAACCGGGTGGTTGCGAGATTGAGGTCGCGTGTGGGTGGCGAGCGGAGACCCAAGGGTCAGGCCAGTCTCTGCCATCCTAAGATTTCCCTGACCTGAAATATCCTTATTTGAGCTATCTTACGTCTTACATTTTCCACCCTTCCCGCTCTCCAGCGGGACAGATTTGGTCGTGAATGACCCAGACTCGCAGTCCTTGCTCAACTTGTGGCTTGCGATCGGGGCGGAGCGAGCCGGGAGACCGGAAACACGGCGCGCAAACCTGGCTGGATCTTCTCCCACCCCCAGTCCAGGCCACGTGTGCGCGCGCCGTCTGTAGTGGGCGGGACCAGCCCGCGCGCGATCCCGCCCCACCCTTCATGAGACGCCGCGGCCCTGCGGGCGGGGGCTCCGGTCCGGGCTTTGGCTGCGGCCCCGGTGTAGTAGCGGGGGCGGCGGCCGGGGGCAGCGCGGCTCCTTCCCTTGTTGTGTGTGTCGGTGCCTCCTCGCCATCTTGTTGCAAAGCCCTTTCTTGTCGGCGGGACTCCCGGGGGCCGCGGGGCGGGAGGCATCAGAAGGGAGGAAGAGAGGGAGGGGAAGAAGGAAAGCAGTGCCGCCCTTTTTTTTTTTGCATCACATATTTTAAAATTTGCAGATTTATATTTTGCAAATATTCGGAGGGACATTGATTTTTCTCCCCGTGCTCCCCTGTTCTTCCCTGCGGAGTGCGCTGCGCCGCCCAGCCCTGTCGCCCCCCGGAGGTGATCCCTCCCTCCTGCCTGCCCGCCAGCCTGCCCTGTGCCTGGCTCGCGGGCCGCAGCCTCGGCCCCGGCGCGCCCCCGGCAGCTCTCGGCGCGATGAGCATAGAGACGCTACTGGAGGCGGCCCGCTTCCTGGAATGGCAAGCGCAGCAACAACAGAGAGCACGTGGTGAGCGGCCGGGCTGGGCCCCTGGGGCACCGGGGAAGGGGAAGCGAGTGACCCCAGTCCCCGAACCCACGCGAAACCGCGGGCAGGCTCCCCTTCCCGGGAGGCCTGCGAACCCGGGCAACGCACAGTTCCCTGCAAAGAGCCCCCGCCCGGGGAGGAGTGATGTGGGCAGTGAAATTAATTAATGATTTCATTAACATGCAGCGAGGGACATGGCTCCTGCGGGCGCCACCCCAGCTGCCAGGCACCCCTGTGCACCTTTCGTGGGGTCTCCTTTGGCGGGGGCCGCTGGAGCCCTCCGTGGGTAGCGCTGAGGATGTGTGAGCCGGGGGGTGGGGTGAGCACTGGTGTTGCGTGGGGGTGGCAGGCCCGCGTGTGCGTGCGTGTGTGCACGGGGGCTGTGTGATGTGAGCCCCGGCAGAGCAGATGAACGGACGTGTACACGGGCGTGTGTGTAGCACACGAGTGGGCGTGTGTGTAACGGAGTGGGGGTGGGGATTACTCTACGCGGAACAGCTCTCCGGCTTCCCTGGCCCTGTGGGGAGGGTGCGGGGGGCGCTCCCGGCAGATCTACGCGCCGCTTGGGGCGGAGGCGGCCTTTGCAGAATGAAATGACATCGCGTGTCTTATGATCCTGGCCAGCCCCGCCTGACCCCGCCTCCCAGAGCTGGGCTGGGTCGCGCGTCAGGGGTTTGGGTGAGAATCGGGCTCACGGGGTGGCTGCGAAACGGCTCGCGGGTCGCTGGGGGCAGCCCCCGTGCCCCCGTCGCTACGACCTGCTTTAGCCAGTGTGGAATGTGGCGTGTCTGCGCGTTCCAAACCCGCTCTCGCCTGGAATGTTGCGTGTGCCTGCGTTCCAAGCCCGTTGGTTACACCGGGTGGTGACGTGGACGGACTCCGCCCCCGACCACGTGCACCGGGGACACTCCCGCTGGGGACGGCGCGGCCGGGCCCCTCCTCGCCGCCTCGCGCTCGGCCGGGGGCGGGGCCTGGGCGGGGCTGGCGAGGGGCCTTGCGCCGGGTTGGGCCCCGGCCTGGCCTCTGGGCATCTCCCTGGGAGAGCCTTTGCCCTGCGGAGGAGGAGTGAGCTCACCTGTCGGTTTTCGCCCCGAACCTCTTGTGTTTGATCCTGAGGCGAGGGAAACCCTCAGAATCTCAGGGCGAAAGCCATTCGGAGCTTCTGTCTTCCCTCTGGTTCCTCCCCCCCGCCCCGAAACGTTCTTACCGGCCTCCCCTACCCGCCCCCCGGCAACATTGGGGCCACACTGGAATGAGCCAGGCTGAGAAGAGGCAAACTTTGGCGCTCCCCAGAAAGAGAGAAGAGACTAATGCCTCCCATCCCCACGGGTCCTTGTTGGTGGTCGCTAGCTGCAGAAATAGGGGTTGGGGGGAAAGACCCTTTTGCAGAGTGCTTGCGAGGGCTTCAGCCCTGGAACGTTGTGCATGCAGTTCCCGAGAACTCCTGTGCTCTTCCAGCCCCCCAGAGCCCCTCGGCAGGGTTGGTTGTGGTGGAAAGAGGGCTTCGCCCTCCTTTCCTTTCTCTCTGCCTATTGTTGCTTCGATGATGAGTCATGCTGGAGGTAGTAGCGTGTGTTGTGTGCGCGCGCGCCGTGTGC
>NW_007247343.1:143788-149347 GCF_000164805.1 Carlito syrichta
GGGGGGAGCTGCGAGTCGACGGCCTAGTCGATGCGACCGGCCTCTCAAGGTCAAGAGTCAGATTCTTGGACTTGGCGGAACTGATGGGCTGGGACATCGGCCCACACTTCCCTCCCCCTGGTTTTGGGGGGTCCAGAGCAGGTTCAGGCAACGGACAGTGCTGATGGTGACCGAGAATGTCCTGCTTATGAGCCCAGTGGTGAGGGGAGGTTTGGAGAGACTGAGTCCCCTGCTGCCACCATCAACAATATGCAGGTCAAGAGTACCTATTGTGTTCCCACTACGTACCAGGCACTGTGATGGGATGAGCAGGACTGACCACAGACACGCTTACTTCACCCTCCCCCTCCCACCCTCTCCCAAGTAAGAAATCCCAGAGCTGACCTGCAAGGTGGAAGGAGATGCCCAGAATCCAGGAAAGGGTCTTTCCTAAGGGAGAAGTTACAGGGTCCGGCTCCTCCCCCAGGTGGAGGGAACTGGGAGCAGGCCAAGTTCAGTTGTCCAGACACAGCTTCTTGGTGCCAGATCAGGAGCTTTTAGGGAAAGAGTGGGTGCTGGAAAGCCAGATCTACTCCAAAAACTCCTGGCCAACGCCAGGCGTGGTGGCTCACACCTATAATCCCAGCACTTTGGGAGGCTGAGATGAGCGGATTGCCTGAGGGTTCAAGACCAACCTGGGCAACTTGTTGAGCCCTCATCTCTAAAAAAAAATAAAAATGAAAAACTCCTGGTCAGAACTGGTCCCTACAACTTAATCTCCAGAATGCATTTTCTTTTCCTCTTGAGGTTCTGTCTTCTGACCTGGGGCAGAAAGAATGGGAGAGAAGGAGGCGGTGTCCAAGCCTGCTGACCAAGACCACTTTCCAGGGTTATTTTCCTTGATGACCAGCTCTGGACGGAGATCCTCTTGTCTGTTCCCCCTTTCAGCCTCTAGGGTGGGTTTCCTGACTAGACCAGCCAGTTTGCTCACATGACAGACTTGAGGAGGAATGTGCATCATGTGAGTGTGAGAGAGAGAGAAGAGGGCACAGCCATCCTGGTGCTCAGTAGGGGGACCTGGACTGGTCATTTCCAGCACTCATGGAGGTGGCTTGGATCTGACTCTCTACCTTGATTGGTGGGAGTGGGCCAGAGTGTCCAGAGGCTCCTGACCAAGATTCACCCTGGGCCTGCCATATGTACCTAGCTCCCTGTTAGCATGTAGATGGGAGAATTCATGTGCAGATTTGGGGCCACCCAACGTGGACTGCTCCTGCTGAGCCCCTGGCCACAGTAGTTTAGGCAGATTGAAGAGAGTGCAATTCCCACTCTCTTGTCTATGGGCTGAAGCCATAGTCCTGGATGACCTCAGAGGGGTCATGCATAATTCTTTGAGAGAAGCTTCTGGGTGGAACCCGGGGAAGGTGCCAGAGTATGTGTGTGCAGAGTGTGTAGTGAGAGAGGGAGTGCTTCCGTGGGTGCAGAACATTTTTTTTTTTTGGGTTGGGGGTCTCACTCTGTCATTCAGGCTTGAGTGTAGTGGCGTGATCATGGCTTACGGGAGTCTCAAATTCCTGGGCTCAAGTGATCCTCCTGTCTCAGGCTCCCGAGTAGCCTGAGCAGGTGGGCACCACCATACCCTAATATTTTAATATTGCCTGGGCTGGTCTTGAATTCTTGGGCTCAAGCAGTCCTCTTGCCTTGGCCTCCCAAAGTACTGGGATTACAGGTGTGAGCCACCACACTCGGCCAGAACCATCTTTTAGAGAGCTTCCCCTTCTTTATTGCACAGGGAGAGGGTTGCTGCTAGAGGGGAGGGGTAGGCAGATTTAGTGGGTTGCTCTGGCCTGGAGCACCTCCCCCTTTTCACCACCAGTCAAGCTTTATCATGCTGGTGCAGGTGTACTAGAGCTTTGCCATTCACCTGGCTCCTTCATGGTACCATGAGGTGTATGTGACTGATTCTGGAACAGAGAGGGTAGGTGAGAAGGAGGTTGCCATCTCCTAAGTGAGCTTTGGGGTTACTTTAAAATATGAGAACTGGGGGAATTGCTTGCAGTCTGGGTCCCCAGGGCACCTGTCCTTGGGACTTGGGGCCCTGTCTGTCCCTCTGCCTGTGGATATTGAGCACTTGCCCCAAAGCCAATGAAAATCTAGGTCCTGGGTTAGTCAAAGGAATAGAGGTGGGGGCAGTGTTGGGCCCTGAGTTTGAGAGCCCTGTCTTGTGAGGGAGCAGACTGGGAATGTCCCAGGCTGAGCCTGAGAAGGGCTCGGTAGCTGGAACTCGGCAGGCTGCTTTGGTTTGTGGGAAGCTGGAGCGCAAAGAGCTGGTTGTATCTGGGACTGTAACATAAGCCTGGGAGAGCAAGACCTCCGCCCCCTTAGGAGCAGGCCTGCACCCACCTGGCAGCTCCCCTTCCTGAAGGGCAGGGGAGATACAGAAGAGGCCCACTGACCGGCCCAGCTCCTGAACTCTGGCGCTGGGCAACCCAGAGTGCCTCTCC
Organism: Carlito syrichta; assembly: GCF_000164805.1. Classification (NCBI taxonomy): domain Eukaryota; kingdom Metazoa; phylum Chordata; class Mammalia; order Primates; family Tarsiidae; genus Carlito; species Carlito syrichta. The sequence continues at coordinate 146,272 of NW_007247343.1, forward strand.
ATGAACACTTCCCCATCTACTTCCTCTTTCTATTCTTCCCCTCTGTGGGAGGGAGGACCTCGGAACAGGCCTGGTTCTCACTCAAGTTGTTGATTGGCCAGAGGGTGTGGGGCCTTGGGTCTTCTGGGGCCTCTGAGCCAGTAAGATTTGTGGGAGGTTGATGCCCTCCTGGGGGGGGAGAGGGGACTTAGCCAACCTCTGTCCCCCCCAGCCCCACCCCATGCGGGTGTTTGGGGCGTGTCCACCGCCAGTGCTGTCAGCTCTGTTAGTCAGCAGTGGTGAATCCAGTGCTAGAGGAGGGCTGGTTGTCTAGCTCCCTGGCCTGGGAGCTGTAGACTCAGAGCTTGGCCCAGCCCTGTAGCCAGGGAACCAGAATGGTGGGGCCTGGGAGGGGACAGGCAGGGTGGAAAGGAAGAGAGGCCTCTGGATGAGGAGGGGCTCTTCCCTTCCCTTGTTCTCAGCTAGCTCCCGAGGAGCCCTCACCATCCTGCTGAGCTTTCAGCAGAGATGCTGAACTGAGGGGGTGCAAAGTTGCCAGAGTCCGCTGTTCTGCTCAACCCCTATTTAAGAACCCAGCTTGCCTTTCTGCCTGCCTCTTACCTTTCTAGTTTTGCTGCAGCTGCTGGTGGTGGGGACCGGGAGGGATTTGTGAGAAATGAGTTCTAGCACAAGAAGCACAGAGAGGAGCCAAGCATATTTATTAAATGGTTCCTGGGAAAAACAGCCTTTGGTGTCTAGCCTGGGAGTCAGGAGTCCTGGGCCATTTCTTTATGTGTGAAATGGAGGTGATGTCCCTGTTCTGCTTGGGATGCGGGCTTTCGTGAGTACCCAAGGAGGTATGAATGCATGTGAGACAATACCTAGTGAGCATATGTTGGCACAGCAGGTACAGGGCATCGGCCCAGGTGTCAGGAGACTTGCGGTGTGACCCTCAACAAATTACTTAGCCTCGCTGAGGTTCATTTATCACATCTGTGAAGGTACTGCTTCCTCTCTAGAACGTGCTTGGTAAATATTGCTGAAGGCTTTCCACAGAAGCTATGGTCTATCCGTGCCCCGCTCCATTCTCCTGTGGCGGCCTGTGAAGACTTTTGTAGCCTGGCCTCTGCTCACCTCTTTGACCTCCCTTGGCCCTTTTGCTCCTGACCCTTCCTGCTCATCACCTGCCTTCAGGCTGCAAGGCCTGCAGCCGCCTCTGACAGCTCCCGCTCTGCCTTCCACAGCCCCTGTCCTCCCCCGGCCTGGATGGTTCTTCCCTGTTCCTTGTCCGCCTGTCCCCCCACTCCAGGCTGTGAGCTCCCCAGTAGCAGGAACCAGCCCTGCTGTATTTGTTCACTGCTCTGCTGCCAGCACTTACCCCAGTGCCTGCTGGATGTACTTGGATATGTGTCGTGTGTCAGATTAGGCAGGGGTGTCATGGGCACTGATGGGATAGGGTCAGGATGGTTAGGGTTGGAGCATAGGTAAAACTGGGGGCTAGGGCCACCGGCCTGCTAAGACACCCCTTGTGTTCTCTCTGTGTAGAGGAGCAGGAGCGGCTTCGCTTGGAGCGGGAGCGGGAGCAGGAGCAGAAGAAGGCCAATAGCCTGGCCAGGCTGGCACATGCCCTGCCGGTGGAAGAACCCCGCATCGAGGCGCTACCCCTGCCTCTGTCCCCACCGGCACCCCCGCCGGCACCCCCACCACCACTTGCCACCCCTGCCCCACTGACTGTCATTCCTATTCCTGTAGTGACCAACTCCCCTCAGCCACTGCCCCCACCCCCACCACTGCCCCCCGCAGCCCAGCCTTTGCCCTTGGCACCTCGTCAGCCAGCCCTGGTTAGCACCCCTGGACTCAGCATTAAGGAGCCTACACCCCTGCCCACCAGGCCGCAGATGCCCACCCCTGCTCCCCTACTGCCGGACTCGAAGGCCACCATCCCACCCACTGGCAGCCCCAAGCCTTTGCAGCCCCTCCCCACGCCCATCCTGACTATAGCGCCACATCCTGGAGTCCAGCCTCAGCTGGCCCCCCAGCAGCCACCCCCGCCCACGCTTGGGACCCTGAAGTTGGCACCTGCTGAAGAAGTCAAATCCAGCGAACAGAAGAAGAGGCCTGGGGGGTGAGTGAGATGTGGCTGATTGGGGCTGGTGGGATGGAGAGGAGAACTGTCTACCCCCTGGGCTGTGTGTGCAACAGAAGGTCCCAGGATAGCTCTTCAGAGGCATGTCCTGACTCCCCAGCGTGGAAGCACCTTCTATATTGGGACACATTCTTCCTGTGTCCGTCTCTACCCTGGAAATGATTGGCCATCCCCCTTTCTTGTTCTCCGGCTTCTGTGGTCTTTAACTCCCTCCAAGGCAGAGGCTTATGACATTTCCAGGCCTCTACACTGAGTATTGGATCATGGGCCTCCTGGGTGAGGGCTGGCAACTTCTCAGTCCCAGGAGCCCTTCTGTCTCCCTCATGGTAGGATGGAGGGTTACAGGGGTTGTGGATTATGACCATAGATGTGAGGGTGGACCAGCACGGCACAGGGTGAACACCTCCCGTTGCTGCTTTTACAGAGAGAGAATGTTGGGGACAAATGGCCTGTGGCAATTTGGGGGGTGGCGGCTGGGGTCAGGAAGGCCGCCTAATCGGACACTCCTCCCTGAGCCTCCTGTCTGTCTGGGTTTCAGGATCGGAACCAGAGAAGTCCACAACAAATTGGAGAAGAACAGGTGTGTGTGCGTGCGTGCGTGTGTGACTTGGGCCCGCCCTGCCTGCTCCTGGGACTCGCCCCCCCCTCGGCCCCTCAAACTCCCTTTGGGCCGTCCCTCTCCGCCCCAGCCCCTGCCCCTCCGGCGCTGGCTGACCGGCGCACGCTCCCTCTCCCCAGGAGGGCCCATCTGAAGGAATGCTTTGAGACCCTGAAGCGTAACATCCCCAACGTGGATGACAAGAAGACGTCGAATCTGAGCGTGCTGCGGACGGCGCTGCGGTACATCCAGGTATGGGGGAGGGAAGTAGGGGCAGGCGGCGGCGCCAGCTTCCTCCCCACCTCGCCGCCCTCCTTTCCTCGCCGCGTCCCCGCCCCGCCCTCTCGCTCTCG
>NW_007247343.1:149702-150220 GCF_000164805.1 Carlito syrichta
CGTGGTCCCCGTCCACACTGCGGCGCGCGGGCACAGCCCCCACTTTTGCCCCAGAAGGGTTAAGATCCTTCAGGTGCACTCATGAGGTGCCACAGTCCGAGTCTGGGGGCTAAGCCTGGGGGTTGGGGGGGGAACGCGGCGGTCTAGCTGGGTGGTAGATAGCCCCGGGTCACCGAACCCTAGAAAGATGACTCTTCCGCCTGTGTTAAAAAAGGGGTCCCTTTTTTAAGGTGTCCTCGCGGCTGCATGTCCCCTCCCTTTGGGCATTGGCTCCTCTCCGCAGTAACGGGGCGGGGGGTGCCGCCAGATAAGACAGTTGCCATGACGGCCCTGAGTTTCGGTTTCCCTGGAAACGGCGGTGGGTTCCGCGTACCGGGAAGGAGACTGTGGGGGATGGGGCGGGCGGCGACGCTCAGCCGCCGCGAAGGGGAGCCGTTGGGGAATGGGAGGGACCTAGGGCTCCCAGCCTGCGTCGGGCGGGGGCGGGGTGAGCCTCGGGGTCTCCTTGCCGTCCCACT
>NW_007247343.1:150489-156403 GCF_000164805.1 Carlito syrichta
GGGCCGGGCCGGGGGCGGGACTCCTGGGCGCGCGGAGGAAAGGTGCGGCCGGCCGGTGGGGAGTGACGCAGCAAAGCCGGGTCCGCGTGGATGCGCGCGTGCTCCGGAGGGGCGGGGCGTCGCTTGCGGGCGGCCAGGCCCGGCGCGGGAGAGCGGTCTTTGGTTTTCAGGGGGTTCCTGGAGGTGGTGAAAGACTGGAATGGCTTTCTTTCTGGGATGTTTTTGCAGAACTTGGGGTTGGGTATAACTTGCTGGTTCTTCAGTCATACAGCTTCTTAGGCTGGTCCTTTTCTACGTATTTATTTTCTGTGACTATAAATTTCCTGTCCTGTGTGATAGTGCTAAAGGGACAAAATAACGGTGCCTCTGTCACTTGGATATTAGGAGGGCTAATTGAAATTGTTCATGCATATAATTCACGGCACGCTAAACATTAATAGTAATTATTATTGAGAAGTAGGAAGGATGGAATGGTGAGTTCCTCTTTATAGATACCTACTTGGGGTGGGGAGCTTTGCATGACATGTGAATTTGAAAATAATTCAGAAATAGAATTGTTTCTATTTCTTTTTTGAGCCAGAGTCTCACTCTGTCGCCCATGCTGGAGTGCAATGGCATGCTTACGGCCACCGCAGGGGCTCAGGCGATCCTTCCACCTCAGCCTTCTGAGTACCTGGAACCACAGGTGTCCGCCACCACACCCAAAGTACTGGGATTGCAGGGATGAACCACCGCGCGCAGCTTGTTTCTACTGATGTTTCCATGAAAACAGCAGAATGAAACTCTTTAGGAGCTGGCCCTGTGTTGAGTAGGAAGCAGAGTGGATCCTGCTGTCCATAAGGGATACTTGTTCTGGTGCCGGTAATAAAAACAAAGCTCACAAGACTCTAAATCCTCAACTTCACTCATTCATTTATTCACTCAGGTACTTTTGACCAGGCCCTGTGTCTGCTTCTGATGATATAGTAGAGAGCAAAGAAAAGAAGTGTGAGTCTCAGTTCTCACAAGTTTGGTCTTCTGGTAGATTATAAATAAGTAAACATACATAAGACTGTGAGCTGAGCATGGTGGCTCACACCTGTAATCCCAACACTTCGGGAGGCAGAAGCAAGAGGACTGCCTGAGCCCAGGGGTTCAAGACCAGCCTAGGAAACATGGCAAAGCCTTGTCGCTACAATAAAGAAAAATTAGCTGGGCATGGTGGCTTGTACCTGGACTTCCAGCTACTTGGAAGGCTAAGGAAGAAGGATCGCCTGAGCCCAGCAGGTCGAGGCCACTGCACTCTAGCCTGGACGACAGAATGAGACTGACTCAAAAAACAAAACAAAAAGAAGACTTGCCATGAAGGCATAATAGGGACAGGGTTGGCAGGATGTGTTGTGGCAAGGTAGGAAAGTTGTGACTGAGGAAAGGCCATTTGAGCTGAGACCTGCAGGATAAGTCAGGGTGAGCTAGGCAAAGTGGAGAGCAGAGAGCCCAACACAAGCCATAGTTTCTGCAGCAGGAGGGAGCAGGGTGCATTTTTGGAAGTAAAAGATAAAGCCAGGTATGGGTGGCCTGTGCCTCTAGTCCCACCTGTTCAGGAGGCTGAGGTGGGAGGATATTTGAGCCTAGGAGTTTGAGGCCAGCCTGGCCAACATAGTGAGATCCTGTCTCTTAAACACATACCCACACAACAGACAAAAAGTGGTCAGGAGGGTTGCCATGCAGAGAAGAGGACAGCGGGCACTGGATGAGAGCCTAAAGTTGGTCCTGGATTGACCATGGGGCTGTGTACATTGAGGGCTTTGGTTTTTTGCTGAGAGCAGGGAGCTATGAGAAGGCAGTTTCCCCCATGCCAGACTCTGGAGAAGCTTGGAGGTGATGAAGTATTTGAAGAAAGCCATACTGAAGTGGACAGAGATAGGAAGAGGAATAGACAGTTACCAAACTGTCTACCAAACTATTCAGGTTGTCACAGAAAGGAAATGGGTTTAAAATGAAGCAATGTGGACTAAAGTTAGACCCTGGGGGGACTTTGCAGAGGCTTCTAGGCCTGTGGAGAACTGGACTAGGTGAGAAGAGGAAGTTTTGACCATGACACTCCCTGGCTCAGAGTTCTAGCCTCCCCACAGCTGGGTAGAGTTCAACAGCCAGGTTCAAAGGAGGGCTGACTCACCATGGGCCCATTGTTGATGTGGCCTCATCTGATGTCACATCAGCCCTGGCCTCTCAGGGATAGAGCCAGGTGAGAAGCCGTGTGTGTGTGAAAGTGCATGTGTGAGCAGAGGTCTTTTCTACTGTCTTTCTAGCAGAAAAATGGGGAGAAATGGGTTAAACTCAAAGCCAGAATGACAGAGGGGGCTTGTGTGTGACCTGGCAACAGAAGCGTCAAGCTACTAGGTTTCAGGCCAGTACATAGTGCGCTGTATCTGGGACTGTATCTGATGAGGTCAGAAAGGTAGTTTGGGGCGACAGGATGGGAGTGTGGGAAGCAGGGCCTCATTGGTGGGTGGAGTTGGAGACTTTGCCATGCCGAGTCAGGAAAAGCTGCTGCAAAACAGCAGAACTGCCTTAGGAGATGGAAGGAGAGGAAACTCAGGTCTATGGGTTACTGTGATTCTCCCTGTGATGAAGGAGAGAGGACATGCTTACCAAGGAAGCAGGGCAGCAGCCTCGCAGATCCTTCCCCTGGGACTGAGTAAGCATGCTGTGCGTGGCTCTTCCTGTCCTATGGGGTCCGGAATATACCTTCATTCACAGCTTGGGCGGGCAGTGTGTGTTGAAGTGGAAAGACAAAAACGTATGAGCATGAAATATCTTTCAGTTGTATGAGCTAGTGTCTAATGAAGTCCTGTCTGACAGTGCCCCACACCTGTTATTGATCTGATGTGTGGTGCGGGTGTCAAGAAGGGCTCTGAGACAGGACATTGTCTTGGTGAGGCCTTGGGACAGGGAGGACAGTGGAGGAGGTGGAGACTCAGATGTGGTCTTTGGAGCACAAGCAGATAAGATCTAGAGGAGTGAAGAAGGGTGCATCCCTGTGTGAGTAGGGCAGATAGGGTTCAGAGAGGAAACTAAGGCAACCTGGTAAGAGTGGTGTGTGAGCTGGGCTCGGTGGCTCAGCCTGTAATCCCGCACTTTGGGAGGCTAAGGTGAGTGAATTACCTAAGCCCGTGGGTTCGAGACCCGCCTGGGCAACTTGGTAAGACCTCATCTCTACAATAAATCAAAAAAAAACTAGCAGGGCGTGGTAGCGCGTGCCTGTTTCCAGCTACTTGGAAGGCTGAGGTGGCAGGATCGCCGGCGCCCAGCAGATCGAGGCTGCGGTGGCCGGGAGCGGTCACTGCACTCCAGTCTGGGCAACAGAGTGAGACTCCGACTCAAAAAAAAAAAAGAGTGGTATGTGAAGAGCTTTGCGCCTGGGTATAACAAGCAATTCTTGGAAGCTAGGAGCTCAGGAGCGGGTCAACAAAGGGACTCGGGAGGCAGCAAGGACAGCATGGGTCTTGTGGACACAGCAGTCACAACATGCTTAGGTGAGGAGAAGCTGCCAGTAAGGGTATTCATGAGACTTTAAAGAGGTTAAAGTGTCAGGTCAGGAGCTCATCAGGTCAGGAGCTCACAGGAGAGACTTTTGGTGTGGAAGGGAGTTGAGAAATGGATCTTGAGCTGGCCTTTTAGAGCTGCTGATAAGCCTTGTGCAAAGGGAACCTGGGAATCCTGTTGACAGGGGAGCATTGCTACAGTTTGGAAGGCATGGCACCCAATACCTTTGTGAGGGCTCAGCATCAAGAGGTGAAAGGTCACCGGTGGGCCTGAAGGAACTGAGAAGGAGATGGCACTGTGGATAAGGGAGTTTGAAATGAAGTGGGTGGCATCAGTGTGGGGGGCAACCTGGTACCTTATGAAAGACAGAAGCCTCTCCAGGGGTGCTCAGAGTCATTGGGTATTGCCGGGTCCCCCAAGAGCCATTTTCCCCTGATCAGTTTAGCTCGGGTACAGGTGTGGAAGAGGGGACATGCTTCCTGGCTTGGGGATTGTACAGCAACCTGGGAAGTCTGGAGGGCTGTGGGTGGGGAAGAGGCCAGAGCAGTGTGAAGTAGAGGATGGTCGAAAGGCAGCACAGGCTGGACTGTGGGGAGTAGCCCGGGGGGGTTGGAGACGAGGTGCTCCAGAGAAAGGGTAGAGGCAAGGCATGGAGGTAAAACGGGGAGGGGTGGTATCACATAGGCTAGTGGGTCATCTTCCAACAACAGTGATGCTACAAGGAGGTAAGAGAGAAGCGCAGGATCACTGAGGTTCTTTGGAGAAAGCCAAGGAGGACCCAATGCTTATGGCATCAGTGACTGAGCAGAAGTGTGTGAATGGCAGGGAAGGCCTTGGGTGTGTTGGGGAATTGGAGAGGCAGCCAGGAGGGGAGATGGAGCGAGAGGCAGCCATACTTATCCAAACAGAGTTGATGTGAAGATGGGGAAGGGCCTCCAGACTTGAATCAGGGCTGACTTGGATCTGTGCTTTCTTTCAATGGTGCCTGCAGACATGTACCAGGAGGCAGGCAAGGTCTCCCATGCCCCTGTCAGGCTAGGCCCCCTGGTTGCTGCAGACTTGTGGAGTTGATGTGGAGAGATGTTTTGAAGTAACTGTGGGCATTGAGGCTGCCGCTCAGGGTGTCCTGCTGTCCCTTACCCTGTTCCCCAGTCCCTGAAGAGGAAGGAGAAGGAATATGAGCATGAGATGGAGCGGCTGGCGCGGGAGAAGATTGCCACGCAGCAGCGGCTGGCAGAGCTCAAGCATGAGCTGAGCCAGTGGATGGACGTGCTGGAGATCGACCGTGTGCTCCGGCAGACAGGTCAGCCTGAGGACGACCAGGCCTCCACTTCGACTGCCTCTGGTGAGCCCCGGACCTTGTGCTGGCCCCACAACCCTCAAACGTTGCTGCCTGCACCTCAAATTCCAGTCTCCCTAGCCAGGCTTTTGCCTTCGAGAAAAGACACCCCTTGCCCCAGCCCCACCATTTCCCCAGACCCCCATGGGCATCGACACCTGCAACCACTTGTTTCCCAAACCCTTCTGATCTCCCTGCCCCATGTTCCCCCACAGAGGGTGAGGACAACATAGACGAGGATATGGAGGAGGACCGGGCGGGCCTGGGCCCACCTAAGCTGAGCCATCGTCCCCAGCCGGAGCTGCTGAAGTCCACTCTGCCACCTCCCAGCACCGCCCCTGCACCTCTGCCTCCACACCCACACCCTCACCCCCACCCTGTGGCCCTGTCTCCTGCCCACCTCCCCGTGCAGCAGCAGCAGCCACAGCAGAAGACCTCTCTGCCAGCCCCTCCGCCCCCACCAGCTGCCCCTGCCCAGACACTGGTGCCAGCTCCAGCCCACCTTGTGGCCACAGCTGGGGGCAGCTCCACGGTCATCGCCCACACGGCCACCACCCACGCTTCAGTCATCCAGACTGTGAACCATGTTCTGCAGGGGCCAGGTGGCAAGCACATCGCCCACATCGCCCCCTCGGCCCCCAGTCCTGCTGTGCAGCTGGCACCTGCAACACCCCCTATTGGCCACATCACAGTGCACCCTGCCACCCTCAACCATGTGGCCCACCTGGGCTCCCAGCTGCCCTTGTACCCGCAGCCCGTGGCAGTGAGCCAGCCTGTGGCTGTGAGCCACATCGCCCACACTCTCTCACACCAGCAAGTGAATGGCACAGCTGGGCTGGGGCCCCCAGCCACCGTCATGGCAAAGCCAGCTGTGGGGGCTCAGGTGGTACACCACCCCCAACTGGTGGGCCAGACAGTGCTTAACCCTGTGACCATGGTCACCATGCCCTCCTTCCCAGTCAGCACACTCAAGCTGGCTTGAGGATGAGGCTACTCAGAGGCCCCCAGTGGGGGCAGGGAGGGGGACCTGTCCCCCACCCCCCCACC
>NW_007247343.1:156535-165333 GCF_000164805.1 Carlito syrichta
CCTCCTAGGGGAAGGGGGTGCAGAGACTCTGAGCCAGGGGAGGGAGGGGCCCCCCAGGGAGTTGGGCACAGGGCAGGGGTTACCCTGCTGCACTAGGACTTGATACTGATGAGAGAGACGCTGGTAGAACGTGCCGCCTGTCCAGGCTGGTGCCAGCTCCAGTGCTGTTCCTGCTCCCCCATCCTGTCCCTTGAAACCAGTGCGATGTGGATGTCATGTTCTCTGACTTCTCCCCTCCCCTACCTGCCTTCCTGTGCTGCTGCTGCTATTGCTGTCTGGTGAGGTGGCTGAGTGCCCCAGGCCTCTTCTCTGGAGCCTCAGTGTTCTCTTCCCAGGTCTTTGGAGGGGAAATAGGGAAAACAAAACTGAAGCCACTCTGCCCAGAAAACTGGGGAAGGAGGTGGTGAGCACAGGTGACAGATCCTAGGAAGTGGCTGGTCTGGACTCCAGACAGGTGGGTGCCCCAGCCTGGGACTCTACTGACCCAGTTGCAGTCACTGACTCGTTACCATAGAAACTATTTTAAATGATTATCAACAGGCTGTTGCCAAGCTTCCGAGGCCCATCCCCCAACTCAGCCCTTCCAGTGGGCTCTTGACCTCAGGAGGGCAGGTTAGCTGTGGAAGTTGGGAAGCGGGGCTTGCTGTCCTGCCTCCTTCCCCTGTCCTCTGCAGCCTGGGTCTAGACGGGGAGGAGAGCTACTCTGGACCTCTATCCCCATTCCTGGGCTTAGCTCTCAACTTCCAGAAGGCAGGGAGGAGGAGCGCTGTCCTGCATTCACGCTCCTACTGCCTTGACTTCTGCTCAGTGCTGTGCACACCCGCAAGGGATGGGTGGGCCTGGAGGCCTGTGGGTTGGGGTGCCACCTGTGAGATGGACCAGCATCTTGTCTTGCTTCCGGGAGCCTAGAAACCACATAGTTGAGGCATGCAGGAAGTTAAAATCTAGAGGCTTGGCTAAGCCCTAAACCCCTCCCCAAACAAGCCTGGGACCTATACAGAGGGGGCTGGGACCAGAGCTGGGATGTTAGTGACTGTGGAGGAGGGCTGCTACTTCTGCTCCAGCCTGTCTGCCTCTGTCCTGTCTTTCCCCTGAGTATCTCCCCTTCTCCAGTGGGCGGTTTTGAGTCCCTTCCCTAGAGGGGGCTGCTGTGCACCACTAGCTTTCTCTTGAGTTGGGTCAAGGACAAGGCTGAACTTGGGTTGGGGAGGAGTAAGGGGTCCTGTGTCAGGGGATGCTGCTTTTCCTGCCTCTGCCTTGGCAGACTGCTTTGGCTTCTCCTTGTATGTGGATATTTATTACAAGTGGCCTTGTGTTAGACACACTCAGCTCCCCGCCTGGACACACTCACCAAGGGCCTTTCAGTGTGAGGGCAGGAAGCAAGTGTCCCTGGGTGTGAAGTTTGCGGTGACAGGCTGGGCAGGCCAGGGGGTCAGGATTTTCTAGAGTGCCCTCTGGGCATAGAGGAGGCCAGCAAAGGTCTTGAATAGATTCCTTCCTGACATAAAGACTCCTTAGATGCTTAAGAACTCCTTCTCATTTCCTTCCTGGTCCTGGAGACCTCCCAGGGGACGGTTTTCTTATTTGTCGCTTCTGGGGGTGGGGAAAGGGAGGCTACAAACCAGGTCTCCAACCGCAGAGGCCTGTAGGAGGAAGCCCTGTACCCTGCAGCACAGTCGTCCCACCTCACAAGCTTGCTGCCTTCCTGCAGCTGCAGCCACCTCCACCTGACACCTCCAGCCAGCTTCACTGCTCCCGTTGTGACAACAATGGAAAGAGCAGAGGGAGAGTCTGGGCAGGCCTGGTGTACTGGGAACAGTCCGCAGTTGCCCCTCCCCTCAGCCTATCAACCTCTCCCTTCATCCTGAGGCCAGTTGCCCCCCGGGCCTGCACAGATACCTCATCATCCACCTGCTGCCCCTCCCTCTCCCTGCCCCCCAGCAGTGGGGGCCTCCAAATCTAGTGCCGAATGACTATGTCCAGATTGGTGACGATGGGTGTTGCTGTTGTTTTTGTTGTTGTTTGTGAACGCTGTGATGCTGTGTGCCCGAGTTGGCAGCCACCATCCAGCCCTTCCTTGGGCATATCCCCCCTGAGAGCTGTCAGGACCACATCTGTCCTCACCCTGTGGGACCACCTACCCCTTCCCTCCCTAGCCCTTCCAGCCTGGGACACACACAAACACACACACACACATCTTACCTCTCATGCGTGTTTTATCTTTTGGTGTTCAGAGTGGCTCACTGGCTGGGAGTCTTTACCTCGGGGAAAGGGGGAAGTTGGTTCCTTGGGGGGCCAAAGAAGGGCAGGGAATGCCTGGAGGGTATTGGGGGGTCATCATAACCCCTGCTCTCTCCAGGAACAGCTGCTTCTCCCCCCATCCCAGGACCCTACCCCCAACCCCAAAGAGGTGGCCCTTGTTTACAGTGAGGACTCGGTCACTGTGTCTCCGTTTCCTGAAATATAAACTGTAGCGACCCCAGACTGTAGAGATTTTTATGTGTTTGGATACATCTGCTGTGTGGGAAAAAAAAAAAACCTACAAAAACCCTAATTTTGTACATATTGTATTTTTACTATTGAACTGTATTCTAGTGGCTGTTCATGCTCCAAGACTTTAGGTATTGAGACATGAATACTATCCATGTAATAAGCACTTGCCTGGAATAAAATATAAAACTGAAATAAACCTGCACTGAAACCTGAGATGGAGCTGCCAGCCTGCAGCATCTGGGTCATTTTCTTGCAAAAGGAGGCGGAGGCCTATGGGGAAAGACACCCAGCAAGAAGCAGCAAAGGATCACCTGTCCTGACCCTGTTTGTGGGACATAGTACTCAAGCAACTTATAAAATGCTGGTCAATTTTATAAAAATATGTAGAATCTTCCACTTCTGATCCTGGTACCCCAATAGACTGAAAACTGCACTTCTGGTTTTCCTTATGCATTTACAAAGCTTTGTGGTTCCTCAAACCATTTTTGCAAACATCGTGTTTCATCTTTTAATGGCCCAGTGAAGTAAATAAGCCAAAAACTAGCCCCATTCTGAGAGATGATAAACAGGATTGAGGTGACTGAGTGACTGGTAAGGGTCACACAGCACCTTGCAGGAGCTATAGTCAGATTTCTCAACTCAGTACAGAGTTCCCCTCGCAAGTGGCACCCTTTGTCCAGTCCTAGAGTTCTAGAGTCAGATTCAGTAAAAAAGGTGAATTGTCCCAGCATCTGAGCACCAGAGGGTAAGGCTTCTAGAGAAGCCACTTCTGGGGTTGTAGTTACAAGTCAGCTGGGAGTCCACAAAATTGTCCTTTTAGGGAAAGGTACAAAAGGGGAAGAAGTTGGAGGTTGGGGCCAGAGAGCCATGTTTTCAGCTGGGACTGCAAAGTCAAGCCTGGAAGATCCATGTCCCCATAGCTGCATCTTCTCTCCTCACAGTCCAGGAGAAACCAGCCCTTGGGAGTAAGTGGTGGGGGAAGTGAGGTCAGGGAACAGTTAGCTGCGCCTAGCTATAGACCAGGCTGGCCAAGGCTGCCTGGTATTGTTATTTCTGTTCCTACCAGTCAGGCACCGTCTGACTCCCAATCGCAGCAGAGAGAACTGACTCTGCTTCTCTTAGGTGGGGAGGAATACCCTTGAGGAAGGGAGTGATGGCGACAAATGTCTTGGGGTCCCATTCTCTTAAAGAGAAGGCAACGTCAAGAAAGTTCGAGCCCAGCCCTCTCCACTGCCCTACAATTGCGTCAGCCCTTTTCACTTATGAGATGCGGGCTCCCTCTGCTGGTAGCTCCAGGAAGAGCTTGGTCACGTCCAGTGCCCTACTCACTAGCGCCACTTTAGGGGAAAGAGTAGAGTTAGGGTTAACACTTCCTGAGTGCCCACTTAGTGCCAGGCACTGTGCTCAGCATTGGGGACAAAAGGTCCCTGCCCTGGCAGTGATGACTTGGTATCTACTGAGGGCTGTCACAGAATCTTAAGCGTAGGCAGAAGCTATACTCAGTTCCCCCAGCTCAGCTGGAGCCTTTAAAAGAGGGTCCTGTGGTCAGGGTAATGGAAAACAAAAGTCCCAATTATAAATCCTGTTGCTTCCATCTACTAGTCTTGCTCTATAAAAGAGAAAGACTTTATTGGAATTCCAGGGTGTGTGATTCCCTGAGATGACATCATAGAGTCCACTGTGCGTCTTGCTCTTCCTGCTCACAAAATTGCCCCCTGCCCTCAGTGGACCCATCATTTTGGCTGTGGGGACTCACTCTGATCCCAGAATCCAGCACCATGGTGTGAAGAGAGGGATGGGAGTGTGTGAAGGAACTAAGTCACTCCCAGGCCAGCTTACCCTTGGCTTTGGTGAATTTCTTTTATGTCACAGCAGAGGGAATTCTGATTCCTCCAGGCAACAGAATCAGCTGGGGGATGGGGAGTGTTCCCCTGAGGGCTTATCAAGTTCTCTGGCCCCAGAACTCTGTGTCAACTAATTTCTTTGCATGGGCAGTTCTGGCCACACTAGTCTGCTTTTGTTCTAAAAGCTGAATTCAGGCTGCTAGGGCCATGGGCTGGGACTTTCAGCTCTGAGTTGACAGAGACCTAATGTCCAGAAAGCCAGTGTCCTCTAGAGCCAGAAAACAGGTAACTGGAGTCCTCTACCTGGTGCCATGGATGATGGAACCAGTGGCACTCAGGTGGTGGAAGGGCAAGAGATGAGGTGGGAACCTGTTATTTTCAGGCTTTTCCCATGCCTCAGTAGGGTCTGACCCCTCCTGACACTTCCTCCAGCCCTTAGCCTGATCCAGGCATCTCAAAGACAGGGCTCAGTGAGAGAGCCATGGCCAGTGGGTAGGATCCTCCCCCACTGGCTAGAGGGGCCGGCAGTTAGCTCCAACTCCTTACTACAGCCAGGTTAGGAGGGCAAACAGGGAGAAGGGTTGGGTCAGGGTCCTAACCTCATCCATAGGCTGGGGGCCATTGGTCAATCTGAGATGGGACTATGACTCTGGGGTGAGGTCCCCCCAAGGATGCTGAATGCTTAAGGTTTGGCTGTCATCGCCTGACTCCCCAAACTGCCCATACCCTCTAGCCTGGTGGCTAGAGTACCTCTCTCTTGGAAACTTGAGTTCTCTTTTTGTCATCCTTGCCTTTCAGGATTGGTCCTCTTTACTGTTTGTGGGGCTTACAGTCTCTCAATATCCAGTGCTACTCCCACAGGCAGCCCACAGAGCCTCAAGTGTTGCCAGATGCTATGTTTATTGGTCTGTTACACTGAAGATTATAGTTTCTGAGCCAAAAAACATACAAACTCTGCTCCTCACAAAACCACTGAGTCACTAAGGCAGGCACACAACGACCACCCGTGCTTGGTGGAGGCCAAGGACTCATGGACAACAGGGGTGGGCAGTGGGGTAGACTGGCCCCCAAATAGGCCATGCAGCGCCCAGGGACAGGGGTGGGTTAGAAAGGCTGTGCTGGATGCAAAAGGGCTGCTGGGCCCTTTCTCTTTACTATTTATTTTTAATTTGGGGGTCCTTTTTCATGTTTCTTGAATGCAGGACGTCTGCCTGGTGACTGCTGGACAGGCCCTAGCCCAGGGCAAGGCCTCTAGGTCCCATGGCAAGCCCTAACCTGCATTTTTTGGGTAGAGGGGGTAGAGGGGATGACAGAGCAAGCAGCATGCCTAGGCCTGGGATCAGGAGCTGTGCCCCTCCTGAAAGCCTTGTGAGTGCAGTTCCTCCAAGGGGGTTTCTGGGTTCCTAGGCCTCTTGGCATCCTGAGAAGCATATGGAAGGCAGAGCTACCATTGCTTCTCACCAGGGACAAACAGGGAAGACCCAGGAACCCCCCCATCTCCCTCAGCCCCAGGGACTCAGCAGATGCCTGGGACAGGTGATGGGCTGCCTTGAAGCTCCAAGGCCTGTCCCTGAGAGGCAGCTGTGACAGAATTGCTTCCCTAAAGAATCACCTTGGGATTCCTCTTGAGGGCAAGTGCTCACCACATTCCAGATCATCCAACTGGCAAGAGTGTCACTTATCCACATTTTTCAGGGAAGTAGTGCACAAAGCAAGGGCAGGGTGGCAAGAGTGAGACTGTACAGATACATATGGGTGTACTGTACAGGGTAAGGAGCCCTAGGGATCATCTCAGGTGGCCAAAGGCAGTGGCAGTGCTGCTGAGGTGGGCTGCTTCCACCCAGGACCCACATTCTCTGAAATCTCAGGGCCCCAGAAGTCTCAGAGGAGGGCCTGGAAGTTAGCCCAGGTCTCCTGCACCCAGGACACGTGCCTGAACTGGCAGCTGTTCTGGGTGCTCTCACTGGGGCTGCATCCACAATGCACTGGGTCTGCAAAGGGACTCCCAGATGAGAACAGCACAGAGCCCCCTGCTCTATGCAACCCTTGCTAGGTAAGGCCCAGGCCACTATAGCCCCTGCTAACTTTACAGGGCCCCGATTGACTCATGGGCAACAGTCCAGGCTGTGGGGCTATTCCCAGATGTTTGAGAGGGGAGCAGAGGAGGTATTCCCCAAGGCAGGTGCTCCCTGAGGCCGATCCTCCCATCTCAGCCCTGATCTGAGGGCATCCTGGCCCTCGACTTTCTCTGCAGGGTCAGCACCACCCAGAGTCAGATTTCAGGCTCACAATCACTTTGTTGAGGACACAGTTGGGCAGGCAGGGTCAGCTGGGGCTTGGGACAGTCTGCGCTGCGATACCCCTGCACCTCTCCCTGCTGGAGTCCAGGTGCCTCTAGGCCCCAACTCTCACTTGTTCTCTATGAGCATCTGCACCTTGTGGACGAGGTCCCGGGCAATCCGCAGGATCTCCTGGGCGTCATGATGCTCAGCCCGTTCTATGGGAAAGAGGGATAGTTGTAGGGAGGTCCAGAGAGCACAGTAGGCTGGGAGGAGCTGGTGGCTGATCACCTTGAGCTACTTCTACCTACTGGATTCTTTTTTTAATTTTGAGTTGGAGTCTCACTGTCGCCCAGGCTGGAGTGCAGTGGCACGCTCACAGCCACCCCAGCGTTGACCTGCTGGACTCAGGTGGTCCTTCTGCCTCAGCCTTCCAAGTAGCTGGAACTACAGGCGTATGCTACCACGCCCAGCTAATTTTTAAAAAATTTATTGTAGAGACGAGGTCTCACCAAGTTGCCCGGGCTGGTCTCAAACCCACGGACTCAGGCAATCCATTTACCTGGGCCTCCCAAAGTGCTGGGATTACAGGCTAAGCCACTGAGCCTGGCCTACCTGCTGGATTCTTGACATCCTGCCTATAAGGGAAGGGACCCCAGAATTCCTGAGAACCCACCAACTCTGCCCAGGCATACCATTGAAAAACTTGATGATGTCAGTGAAGTCCATGTTGTTGTCACGGATAATCTCTCGGTAGGCCTCCACCAGGGCAAGGGCGATGAACAGGACAAAATGCTCCGATGAGATGTGCCTGGCAGCCCAGATCACCTCCCACACAGCAAACACATCCTCATACAGCAGCTCTGGGGACAGTAAGAGGCTGGGGCTCAGCAGTCCACATGGCTGGGACTGAGGCTGAGCCTGGCTTTCCTGGCAGCCCATGGGCCTCTGATGAAGCCAGGTGGGGAATCAGAGCTCCAGGGCTAAGGTCATGGGTTTCTCCCCATTACACGCAGCCTGGTTCAAGAATGGGAGTCTATACCTGATACCAAGACCCTATCCTTCTCTTTGGTAATTTCTGCACTTTTTTTTTAAAAGTTGGAGTCTCACTCTATTGTCCAGGCTGGAGTGCAGTGGCACACTCATGGCCACTGCAGCCTTGACTGGGCTCCGGCGATCCTTCCACCTCAGTCTTCCAAGTAGCCGGAACTATAGGCACACACCCGGCTAATTTTTTGATTTATTGTAGAGAGGAAGTCTCACCAAGTTGCCCAGGCTGTTTTTGAACCCATAGGCTCAGGCAGTCCTCTCACCTGGCTTCCCAAAGTGCTGGGATTACAGGCTTGAGCCGATGTACCCGGCCTGCAACTAACTTTTATAGGCCTTACTTACATCTTGATGCTTAGGGAGGCTTTGGTCAGAAAAAAGTTCTCTAAGCCATTACCTGTTAGGATGGTGATTGTCAACCCTGGCTGGAATCACCTAGGGAGTTTTTAAGAACACATACAAGGGGGGACACCAAAAAACTGGAATTTTCTTTTGGAGGGTGGCCCCTTAGAGTACACTTGGAATTTGTTTCTCCTAATCAAATAGTCAACCGAAGTTTTGAGAGGGTTGTGTCATGATTTGGCAAACAAATGACGGGTTCTTTCAGCATGACAACACACCTGCCCACACTGGGCTGAGTGTTCAGCAGTTTTGGACCAAAGATGGCATGACCCTCATGCCCCACCCTATTCACCCAATCTCGCCCCAAGCAACTTTCTTTTCTGAGTCAAAGTCTCACTCTCACCCAGTCTGGAGTGCAGTGGCATGCTCACGGCTACCATAGGCTCAACCTGCTGGGCAGGCCTCAGCCTTCCAAGTAGCTGGAGCCACAGGCATGCACCATCATGCCCAGCTAATTTTTTTTTTTTATTATTGTAGAAATGAGGTCTCACCAAGTTGCCCAGGCTGGTCTCGAACCTCTGGGCTCAGGTAATCCTCTTGTCTCGGCCTCCCAAAATGCTGGGATTACAGGCTTGAGCCACTGTGCCCAGCAAAGAGTACTTTAAAGGTAACTGAAGTTTAGACATGTAAGAATAAATACACAATTTTTTAATAAATAAATTCTGAGCCGGGCTTGGTGGCTCAGCCTGTAATCCCGCGCCTTTGGGAGGCTGAGGTGAGTGGATTGCCTGAG
>NW_007247343.1:165412-169050 GCF_000164805.1 Carlito syrichta
AGGCTGTGGTGGCTGGGAGCGGCCACTGCACTCCAGTCTGGGCGACAGTGAGACTCCAACACAAAAAAAAAAAATTAAATAAATAAATAAATAAATAAATTCTGGAGGGTTTTTTTGTCCCCCTACCCCCCACCCCACATGCCCAAGCAGTCACATTTATTAAGTTTGAGGCAGGATGGGACCCAGGGCACTGCTAGTTTTTAAAAGCTCCTAGCACTTTAGGAGGGTAAGGTGAGAAGACTGCCTGAGTCCAGGGGCTCAAGACCAGCCTGGGCAACTTGGTGAGACCTCATCTCTACAATAAATCAAGAAAAATTAGCTGGGCATGGTGGCACACACTTGTAGTTCCAGCTAGTTGGAAGGCTGAGGCGGAAGGATCTCCTGAGCCCAGCAGGCTGAGGCTACGGTGGCTGTGAGTGTGCCACTGCACTCCAGCCTGGGAGATAGAGTGAGACTGACTCAAAAAAAATAAAAATAAAAAATCTCCCCAGGTGGTTCCAAAGCAGTTAGGATTGGGAACCACTGGCTTTGGGGAAAAGAGATCTCCCACTTCCTCTGACCTCAGCCCCACAATCCATCCCACTTCTTACCTCTCTTAAAATCTAGCAGGAACCAGCGGTAACAGAAGTAGAAGTGGGTGTAGTCTCCATTCTGATGCATCAGTTCAAACAGCTCTGAGTCCAGGATCTTATGTGGGTGGGGGCAGGGAGAGAGACTGAGCCCAGAACCAATGCTGCCTCTCTGGCTGCCCCTCACCCTCCATGCCCAGGGATGTGTGGGTTCCCCAGACTTGGCCATGTGCCTCTCTGCTGTGCTATGCCTGGTGCCCAGTAGCCACATTTTCTCCCCCTCAGGTCTCCTTGGGTGAGGACTACACTCTGCTGACGCACCCATCTCTCTGGGCTGTATTCTTTTTAGAGGTGTACCGTTTTCTAGGTGTTTGATTTCATCATCAACACATTACTTGCCAGAACTTTCATGGTTACAAGCATTCATACTCATACTCTTCCTTGATTTGTAACACTGAAAACAATGTTTTTTAAAATGAAAGAAATTAAGCTTATAGGACATTTTTGGAATGCTTCCTGGTCTCCCTATGAATGATGGAAAAGCCCAGCACTGCCTGGTCATGTGCCCATGGGTGGCTATGGGCCTTACCTGGATGAGGGAGCGCATATTGGCAAAATGGGTGTCCATGGTGCCCCAATTTTGGAAGTTCTGGCTCATCCTCCTCATGAGGTGGCTGAAGCAGCTGTAGGCCAGCTGATCTGAGAGGAGACAGGAGTGAAGCAGGCAGGGCAGGGTACCCCAAAGGACAGGGCTGGCTTATAGTCCCACCCTTCCAGACCTAGCTGTCTTCTTTTCCTTTCTCCAACTTATGTCAACCCAAGCCCAACACCATTTTGGGAGCCTCCACACCCCACAATCTCTCACCATTGTCCAGGATGACCAGCAAAGGTGCCAGCAGATCACACATGCCCTGCACATAGCCCACGTCCAGGTGTTCCCACACATAGCTGAAATGCCAGGAACAGAGTCACTGTGGCTGTGCTCCATCCTTCTCTCCCCTTGAAGGTCCCTGGGGAAACAGCCCCTAGAGGAGCCTGCCACCCAGAAGCCAGCCTTCCCATGACCTTGAAGCACTTCCTGTGCACCTCACACTGGGAGACAATGAGGGACAACCTATGACTCCTGACCCCAAGGCACTTGGGGATTCAGGGAAAGCGACGAGGCCATCATAGCTTGGTATGTGGGGCCAGGGAGGGAAATCAGGTAAGGCTTCTTGAAGAAGCGTGGCGGAAGCTGAGATCCAAAGATTTTTAAGGATGAAGAGGGGTGGGGTGAAGGGTGTTACAGGGAAAATGTAATCCAGACAAAGGGAGCCAAGTGCGCTTCAGGTATAGGAGAGCAGAGCAGGGCGCCTTCCAGACCTAACCTTCCACAGAGCAACCAGTGGCAGCCAGGGTGTGGGCAGGTCCCTGCCTCCCACCCTGAGCCCTGCCCCACATTGGCACCTGCACATGATGTCTCTGAGTCTCTCGAGATTGGGGGGCGTGAAGTACCAGTAGTCGCGGTCACATCTCTGCACGTCCTTGTCTATGCGGTGCAGATTTAAGGCCACGGTGTCCAGTAATTCTATCTGGAAGAGCGGAGGGCCCTCAGGGGTGAGACTGCCAGCCCTTCCCAGGTCGGGGGTAGGTGGTTATGCCCACACAAAGAAATGCAGCAAAACAGGGAACCCGGAGAACCCAGAGAGCAGAGTCTTCCGGGGCTCTTAAGACATGGGTTTAGAGCTCCTTCCAGGTCAGAGTACCCCTACCATCCACCCTGCCAGCCCATCCCCAAGCATTAGTCAGGAGGGCCTCTGGGGCAGCTAGGAGCAGTGCCCGAGGAACGTCCACATACAGTGTAGGCAGCAGCACACACAGCCGCAAGCTCCTCCCCTGCCTCCAGCTCTCTGGCCCGAGAAGCCGTCTCCTGGCCGGCATCGTGGGGCTCAGAGAAAGCGTGGGCTGCAGGAACCAGCCTGTTGGAGCCTTCATCCCCACCGCCGTCTTCCTCTTCGAAGCCCGCGCTCTGCCCCTCATCTAGGCTCGACTGGATGCCTGAGGCCACAGAGTAATTGCGAGAGGATGGCAGTCCTGAGTCTGGAGAGTCAAACTCCACTGACTGCTGCTGCTCCACCACGGCGGTGCCTGGAGTCCCAGCTCCTGGTTCCTCCGGCTTTGACCTGGAATCTTCAGGGCCCTGGGGCCCTGGGGGCTCCATATCATCCACAGAGATAAACACCTGGTAGGGGTAAACACATGGTGGCTCCCATCTGTACTCCAGGACCTTCCCACAGCCCCTACCTCCTCCCTAGGTCAGAATGGAGCAGTAATAGAGAATTCTCTTCACACCCTGTACTCCCAGCATGGCCTCTAACATTGTCTCCACTGGGCATCGAGCCAGCTTCTGACCCAGTCAACCAGGCAGAGAGAAATAAGGCTCTGGGCAAATAAGAAGACTCCAGCCCTGTCGAGTCCCTGCTTGTATGAAACACTCCAGAGCTTCCTGTGTCTGCTGTAGGGAAGAAAGGGAACCAGAGGCCAGTTTGAGCTAAGTCTCATTCTACAAATGCATGAAGTTCGAAGACCAAGAGAGCATCTTGAGTGTTTTGGTGTGGTTGCCAGGGCACCTGTGTGGAGAACAGGCGAGAGGTTTTAGGAGAAACAAGTTTTTCTTTATTTTCAGTGTTGAATGTTTAGCAGGACAAGACAGGAAACTTCTGTAGCAAGTACCTAGTCAGTTATATTAGCCTTCAGGCAAGAAAGAAGAGGCAAGAAGTAAAAGCAAGCATCTACTGACTGCAAACAGTCCACCACCATGCACAAGTCACAGGGAAAATAAAAGACATAAATGAAGGGGGACCCAAAAAACACTAGAATTTATTTATTAAAAAATTGTGTAGCCGGGCTCAGTGCCTCAGCCTGTAATCCCGCGCCTTTGGGAGGCTGAGGTGAGTGAATTGCCTGAGCCCGCAGGTTCGAGACCCGCCTGGGCAGCGAGACCTCATCTCTACAATAAATCAAAAAATCAGGCCTGAGCCTGCGGGTTCGAGACCTGCCTAGGTAACTTGGCGAGCCCTCATCTCTGCC
>NW_007247343.1:169142-172461 GCF_000164805.1 Carlito syrichta
ATCAAAAAATCAGCCGGGCATGGTGGCGCATGCCTGTAATTCCGGCTACTCGGAAGGCTGAGGCGGAAGGATCACTGGAGCCCAGCAGGTCGAGGCTGCGGTGGCTGGGAGCGGCCACTGCACTCCAGTCTGGGCGACAGAGTGAGACTCCAACTCAAAAAAAAAAAAAAAAAAATTGTGTGGCTCAAGCCTATAATCTCAGCACTTTGGGAGGCCAAGGCGAGAGGATTACCTGACCCACCTGGACAACATGGTGAGACCTCTTCTCTACAATAAATCAAAAAATTAGCCGGGTGCGCTAGCGCGTGTGTATAGTTCCAGCTACTTGGAAGTCTGAGACAGAAGGATCACTGGAGCCCAGCAGGTCCATGCTGGGGTGGCCATGAGAGTGCCACTGCACTCCAGCCTGGGTGATAGAGTAAGGCTCCAACTCAAAAAAAAAATTGTGTATTTATTCTTAAATGTTTAAACTTCTGTCACCTTCAAAATACTCTCTGTTTGATGCAATACACACCTATTTGAGACGCTTTTTCCACTGCTCAAAACAGTTTTTGAACTTGTCAATTTTGATGTCTTTTAGTGTTTCTGCTATTTTTGTTTCACTTCATCCACACGGGCAAAATGAGCACTTTTTTTTTGTTATCCAGGGAAACAACGAAAAAAGTCCATCGGGTGAATAGGGTGAGACATGGGGGTCATGCTGTTTTTTATCAAAAACTGCTGAACGCTCAGAACAGTGTGGTAGGTATGTTGTCATGGTGAAAGAGCCAGTTACCTGTTTGCCACAACTCGGGATGTTTCTTCTGCAAATTGTGGCACAACCTTCTCAAAACTTCCAGTTAAAAACTTTGGATGACTATTTGATCAGGAAGAACAAATTCCAAGTATACCAGAAGGGACCCACCCTCCAAAAGATAATTCTGTGTTTTTTTGGCCCTCCCCCCACATAGAGACTGTTTTTCTCTTTTCTTTTCTTTTTTTTTCCTTCAAATTTATTTATTTTTTAAGTCGGAGTCTCACTCTGTCGCCCAGACTGGAGTGCAGTGGCACGGTCATGGTCACCACAGCCTCAACCTGCTGGACTCAGGTGATCTTTCCGCCTCAGCCTTCCAAGTAGCTGGAACCACAGGCACACGCCACCATGCCCTGATAATTTTTTGATTTATTTATTGTAGAGCTGATGTCTTGCCAAGTTGCCCAGGCTGGTCTCAAACCTGTGGGCTCAGGCAATCTTCTCACCTCGGTCTCCCAAAGTGCTCACGGGATTATAACCGTGAGCCACCACACCTGTCCTAGCTTCCACTTTCAAGAAGCATGAAGTCTTGGGTAAGACCACAATTCTGAGCTAATTGAGAGCCAGTGAGGAAGACTATTGCTGTCTGTGAGCTAAGCAACTGAACCCTGGGCAGACTCAGGTTTTTACAAAACCCAAAGCTAGAAAGGAGAATATGTTCATAAATAGATTAAGAATAAAGCACATGGGAAAGGAGAATGTACCTTATTAGTTGTAGTTCCCTAAGTCTTGCTTCAGTTTAGATTTTCTGTTGCTATTAGGAAGGATTTAGCAAAGTAATAAGAATACACAGTATCTAAAGAAGCACTTTTAAAGAAAAAACAAATTAATGTAAGAGTGTCCTTAAAACTGAAACTTATCCGTATTAGTCGGGCCAAGAGCCATAGTTTAGAACTGCTGCTATTGCTGTTCTAAAGACAGGAGTGAGGCCAGGAAGAACTACCCTCCCATGCTCTGAACTAGCTTTGCATAGTCAATTCTACAAGGTAATAGACAACATCATGGAGGAAGGGAAAATCTTGCCAGTAACAACCGGTGTGATCATTTTATGTGCTTCCATTCTCTGGCCAGCATCTTTCAGTGAAGTGTCTACAATCAGAGGATATGGGTGGAGAGGGAAAACTGACACCCAGAGACGGGAAGTTCTTGCCTAGAGATACTCATCTTGTTAGTAGTTGGTCTGGGACTAGAACCTAAGGCTGCCTATTGCTAGCCTTGAGGTCCCTCTAAAAGGAGGGCTTCCCTAATTCCAATAAATCTATCTCTGCCTACTAGTTGGTTCAAACAATACAACGCACTGTGTCATTTTACTCCTACATAAACCAGAGAAGTAGGCAGCAGAGGAACAGTTACACATTTTTCAGTTGAAAATGAGACATAGACACATTAAGCCTTTCTCCCAGGGCTCTACCAGCTCCTAGAGGTTGGGCTGGTACTCAGGACTACTATGCATAGGACGCTGTGCATAAGCCCTCCCAGAGTCTCCCCATCCCTCTAGGCCCCATCTCACATCGTTGCTGATGGTGGAATCTCGGTGGATGAGGCGCTGCACATGGCTGTCGATGCTGCTGCCCGAGGAGAACTTGGTGAGTCCTGGGTGAGCCTCCCGCTCCCGCTGCCTCACCACCACCTCGCAGGCCTTCCACTCTGCCAACACCTGCTGGTACCTTGCTGCCACCACTGCATCCACCTGTACTCAGACCACACCATGACCATGGGGGAGGGGTGTACCAGGTCCTTCTCTCCAGGGGCTGGGCAGGCACTGAAACTTTGACCCTGAGTCTCAGAGTGAGGACAGTGGAGTGGAGGACAGTGAGGACAGTGGAGCCACCCCACTAACATCTTCCTCTGCCATGTTCCTTTTCAGCTCAGAAGGGCTGAGGCTTTCACGATGGCCCCTCTGGAGTCCCTTGGCCCAGCCCCCAGTCTCCCTAGCCCCATGAAAACAGGCTCCACTTACCTGCTCCATCTCCTTCTTGCTCGTACCAAACTTATAGTGGCCAAGAAGAAAGGGCCAGACATCCTTGCGGATCGCGTGCTCCACACCTCCGTAGTAAACTTGCCGCAGCAGCTCCAGCTCCTTGTAGTTCTGAGGGACCCAGGGAGTAAAGACTATGTAGCCTCCATAGTCACTGTGGCTCAGTTGGCTGAGCCCCATATCCCCTGGAGAGCTGGGGCTGGGGAGGAGGCTTCAGCCATTTCAGCAGGCAAAACCCTGCTTTGGGGTGACCATGTTGTCCTGTGCCCCAGTTTACAGCTAGTTGAGATTTAGTTATACTCTCCATCCTTACAGGGCAGGAAATGGATATAAAAATTTGCCTGAGGGCCTAGAGCAATGTGGGAGCAAAACAGATTCCCAATCCAAATCCGCTCCTCAAACCCACAGACCCAGCTGTGTGAGATTCTACCATGACCCAAGTTACTCCATGGCCATCAGTCCTGGTCTGCCACCTCCATCCACTACTACATTTTACCCTGAATGCCCATTTGGTCTATCAGTAGGCTTCTTTTTTTTTTTTTTTTTTT
>NW_007247343.1:172743-185582 GCF_000164805.1 Carlito syrichta
CGCCGAGCCCGGCAGTAGGCTTCTTTACACTCACTACTGCCCACCTTAGCCCCTTCGCTTGGCCTCTGGCCCTGGAACCCCAGAGTTTGCACCTTTTTGTCCTTCTGATACTTGCTCCACACATCCTTGGTGAGGCCTCCCGAGGCCCCCGGGGGCCGGTCGGGTGGGATAATGTTGTGATGCACCAGTGCTGACAGGTGGGTACGCACTGTGGACAGGTGGCGGCAGTATGCCAGCCCTGCAGTAGACAACAGGAGGCCATGACCAAAGTGCCTTCTTTATCACCCAACTCCTCACAGCCCCACCTCACCCCACACTCACAGCCGTAGAAGGCCCGGGATACAATCTGCCTCTTCATGCTCTCACACAGTAGCCTGAGGGGCAACCTGTGGAAACAGCCTGGCTCAGAGGGGAGTGGGCTGTGGCCCCTCTGGTGGGAGGAAGAAGAGAAGCAAGGACATTCGGCCTGGGGAGCAGGTAGGGCACTGAGGATGGCGCGGGGAGTAGGATCCACAGCCTAGCAGCATGTCAGTGGGCTCCCCGTCCCTGGCAGCCACCCTGAACAGAGCTACTGGGGCCCTGTCTGCCCCCAGCCACCCAGGGATCTTGGACAACTAACTTCATTTTAGTGGATCTTGGTTTCCTTGTGTGAAAATGGAGAGAACCACCTGAGGGTCATCGGGAATGACAGATAAAAAATGAAGTAACAGGCCGGGTGCAGTAGCTCACGCCAGTAATTCCAGCACATTGGGAGGCGGAGGCAAGAGGATTGCCTGAGCCCAAGGGTTCAAGACCAGCCTGGGCAACTTGGCAAGACCTCATCTCCGCAATGAATCAAAAAATTAGCCAGGAGTGGTGGCATTTGCTTGTAGTTTCAGCTACTTGGAAGGCTGAGGCAGAAGGATCACCTGAGCCCAGCAGGTTAAGGCTTCAGTGGCCATGAGTATGCCACTGTACTCCAGCCTGGGTAACAGAGTGAGACTCTGACTCAAAAAAAAAAAGTGCCTTGAAACAGGTAAAAGAGAACATCTCACACAAAGGCCATTCACTATTGTTCCTGGCTTAAGGCAGATGCCCAGATATCTGTTGAGTGTCTACAGATGTACAGCCTGGCAGCAGGATCTGTGTCCATATCAGGAGGGAGAGCTCAAAAGTACTGAGCACCTATTGTGTGCCAGGCACAACTCTGGACATTCACATGAGTTGTATTTCATTTTATCCTCACAAATACCTCAAGCAGCAGATGGTATTATCTCCATTTTACAGATGAGGAAACTGGGGCTCAGAAATGTAGAGACTCACAGTGAATCAGTAATTTAGAAATGTCGCATGGGTGCAGAAGTGAAATTTGAACCCAAGTCTGCCCAACTCTAGAGGCCACCCTGTCATGCAAGTGACACAGCCTCTGAGGACAGGTGGATACACCCATGGATGGACATGCTAACAGGAAGCTGGTGCTGTGCCCTGCCTACTCACCGGTCGGGGACACAGCTGCAGTGGCTGGGTGTTGCATATGGGAAGTTGAAGGAAGAGCAGGAAAGGCAGGAGGAGCCCTGACTGCACAGAGGCTCCAGGTGCCAGGCTGGTAGGCTGGGCCCAAAGCCCTGCATCTCGATCATGTCACCAGCATCTGAGGGCAAGAAGGGAGCCATGGTCAGGGCCTGATAGGCCTCCTCTCCCAAGCACCCTGCAGCATGTCCACCTCTGTGCCCAGAGCTGCAGCATGAAGTCACCCTTTGGTGGAAAACCACAGAGGTGGTGCCTGCCTGGTCCAGAGTCCAGAGATGGAAGTGGTAGGGAAGGAGGGTACCTGGCACTTCCCAGCCTCCAGCAAGTCTGCAAAGGGTCAACAAGACATCTTTCTGCATGTGATAAAATACTTGGACTGAATTGTGGATGATTGTGGCTATCTCTATCTCACAACCAGCAAACACTTGCTTTTCTAGAAGGAGGGAAAGAAGGAACAATAAAGGCCTGAGCTCCCTAAAATGCCACCAACTAGCTTGGCTTTCAAGGATTCAGCTTGGGCCTCTTGAACAAACTCTGAAATGCTTTGGAAGGTGCTTAGAATGCTTCAAACTCTAAACCCTCTCCTCCAGGGGAGTTCCCACTGTTTAAACTCCCTGAAGAATCCCTGAACCACCTATCCTGTAAGCCTCGCTCTTCTGAGGGGGTTGCTCTTCTGGTGGCCAATGGCTAAGGAGGAACAGTGCTTCCTGCCCAGGTCAGGCACCCCTGCTGCCAGCTCATGTGGGCCCTTTCTGAGTTCTCTTCCATCCTTGCCTAGCCTGACTACACTTAGCATGGTTGGCCTCCTGGAAACACAAAAGAGAGCTGAAAGGAAGGGCAAAATTCCCAGGACCTAGTGCTAGGCTACTGTGGGAATAGGGGTGGTGGCTGGGCACAGAGGCCCACCATCCAACATGCCAGTCATAGGAGAATGTGCCAGGTGCAGCCTCAGAAGATGGCTCCTTGGACACATCTATACCACCAGAAGATAGAGCCTTCTCAGCGAGCCCAGCTAGTCTGAATCAGAACTCAAGACCCCTGAGAGCTTCTAGGGTCCACGTAGAACAGGGCACTGCTCATGGGGGGATTCTGGCAGGTCCAGTGAGGCACAAAGATAAAGCAAACTGGGGGAGGAAGTGAAGGACTAGGAGGTGACGCAAGGAAGGAGGAAGAGAGCGAAGAAGAGCAGAGAAGAATGAAGAACAAGGAGAGAGAGAGAGAGAGAGAGAGAGAGAGAGAGAGAGAGAGAGAGAGAGAGAGAGCGGTTTGTGCTGAGCAGACTTCTTTTGGTGGTGGCTTTCTCAGTGAATCTGGGGTGACATTGCTCAGCCTGGGCCCTAGCCCACCATAGTCTGGAGCAGGCTTAGGCCTGGTTTTGTGGAGGCCAGACTCCAGCTCTGGGTGTGCCTTGGCGGGGAAGGCTGAACTGAGCTCCCTCCAGTTCCCTCAGGGACTGCCTTGGCCGAGGCTCCCTTCCCAGGCCTGTGGCTGAGGATTTTATAGATTATCTGGCCCTTCAGCTCCACCAGGAGGCAAATTAAGGGAACATATTTGGTGAGTGGGGCTGCGGCTCTGGGAGTGAGGGGGTTTGCAAGCCATGCCCAAGACTCTGGGGAAAAGAGAGGGAAGAAGACAAGTGCAGGTAGGGTAGGGCAGGAGTCCAGCTCATGCCTCTGCAGCAGGCAGGAGAGAGGCCAGTTCTTGGGGAGGAGGCCCAGCCAGGCAGGGAACAGGCAGCAGGTGGGCAGGCAGGAAGGGTAACAGGCGCAGAGGGCAGAGGGTGGGCACAAAGGAAAACAAGCTCATGCCCAGAAAGCAGGGCCCAACCAAGGCAAGTCTCCTGGGTCAATGCTCTTCACCTTAATTCTCCAGGAAGGAGCTGAACCAGCCAGCACTGAATGCTGTGTCTTTGAATTAACCCAGTGCAGACAGCTAGAGCTTTGGAGTGACTGGGTGAGGGCAGCAGGCTGGACAGGGTGGATCTGCTGGGTCAGCTTTGACTCTGACTCTCTCCTCTGAGCGTGAGGAAAGTGTAAAGCAAAATAATCAGGGTGGGTGAACCCCACAGCCCCTAAGACTCCGAGTGAAAGGTGCCTGGCCTGGAGCAGAATTAGAGTGAATAGCATCTCTGCTCTGTAGGGGGTGGGGGGAAGGCAGCAGGAAAGGAAGGGGAGAGGAGGGAGGGAGAGGAAATCTGGACATCCCACCACTTGATTCACATGCACAAGTCAAGCATGTTGCAGGCCTGAAAAGCAATGGCTGGCCGAACGGACTACTCAACAGTGTTGTCATTATGGACTGGAGTGGAGGTGTGGGGTTTCTATTCCCCATTTCTTCTCCCCAACCACCTGTTGATTGTGTTCTTATGCCTCCTCTTCTTTCCCAGGTATTTGGGGTCCAGAAGCTGCATAATGGGTTGGTCTAGCCCCTGAGATCCCTAAGAGGATGCCCAGATAAGTCCCAAGAACTCTGGACCTCTGAAAGTGGGTCTGGAAGTTTCTCTGATTTCAGAGGCCTTAGCCCTAAGACTAGTTGGGAATAGGCTTTCTATCACCAAGTCTGCCAAGACAAGATCTCTGTTGAGACCCTCCAGCCTCTATCCTGACTACCAGTTCATGGGTCAAGAAGGGGCTCCTTGGGCCCCCTCAGAGCTAACCTTCTCAAGCTGTTCAAAGTCAGCTAACTAGTAAATAAGTAACAGCTCAAAGTCCAGGTTTGCAAGGCACCAGATGGAAGCTGTGTGTGCGGGTAATAAACATCAGAAGTAGAACGCTCCTACCTGGGCCTGGTCTACAGACTCATATTGGAAAGGCTGGGAGGAAGGGTAGGCATGGAAGCAGGCCATGTGGCAGTAAAAGGGAAAGCTGGCTGGGTGTGTTCTGAGTCATAGACCTGGCTGTCCAGGGATGGGGAGACTCATTTTACTGGCTTAGTATCTGGGCTAAGGGATTGGCTTCTTAGCAGAACTTTGTGAAAGCATAAAGAGAGTGTGACATATTCTTTCTTTTTTTTTGAGTTGGAGTTTTACTCCATCTCCCAGGCTGGAGTACAGTGGCACACTCACAGCCACCCCAGCGTCGACCTGCTGGGCTCAGGCGATCCTTCCATCTCAGCCTTCCAAGTAGCTGGAACTACAGGTACATGCTACCACACCTAGTTAATTTTTTAAAAACTTATTGCAGGGATGAGGTCTCACCAAGTTGCCCAGGCTGGTCTCGAACCCATGGGCTCAGGCAATCCCCTCACCTTGTCCTCCCAAAGTGCTGGGATTACAGGCTTGAGCCACTGTGCCTGGTCTGACATATTCTTAAGACACCTTCTGCAGGGGCAGGAAAAAGGAGGAAGCAATTGATTCTGTGGCATGGGAACGGGTGGGAATGGGAAGTTCCCCTAGCCTCTAAAGAACTGGCCTCAGCCTCTTCCTAACAAACCTTTCCTTGAGCACCCTGCCTAGCCCTCACCAGCCCTCTGGCCGATGCTCACCAAAAAGAGTGGGAGTCCCTCACTATAGGCCCACCTCTGTGCTAAGAAAGATGGGTGATAGAGGAACACTGAGGAGCTAAAAGCACTGAACTGTGTTATTTCCAATGGGGACTTGTGCATTCAGGGGCAGGAAAAAGGAGGAAGCAATTGATTCTGTGGCATGGGAACGGGTGGGAATGGGAAGTTCCCCTAGCCTCTAAAGAACTGGCCTCAGCCTCTTCCTAACAAACCTTTCCTTGAGCACCCTGCCTAGCCCTCACCAGCCCTCTGGCCGATGCTCACCAAAAAGAGTGGGAGTCCCTCACTATAGGCCCACCTCTGCGCTAAGAAAGATGGGTGATAGAGGAACACTGAGGAGCTAAAAGCACTGAACTGTGTTATTTCCAATGGGGACTTGTGCATTCATGGACTCTGAGGTTTGTGAGGGCAGGAACACACCTGTCTTATATCCCAGGCATAGCACCTGGCACAGCAGAGGAGACTGAACTTTGGGATGGTGAAATACTTGTTCAACACCATTTCAAGGACATATTTGGGGCAGGAATTCATACTGCCAGACCCTGAGCCTATGCCCCTTCCTGGATACCATGCTGCAAATACTTCTAGATTTCATGCTGAAGTACCAGGCCAGCCTGCAGGAACCCTCAGGCCTGCTGGGAAGACTGAGCCCTGAGGTCTCTTCCCATGGTGGTCCCCAACCCCTCACCTGACCCACAGGACTCACTGTCCACATGACCTGTGGACAGAAGTACAGGCCCAGAGGTTGTTATTTCCAATTAGCAGGAGAAAAAGAAAGAGATCACTGTCTGACATTTGCCAGCATGACCCCCAGGAGTAAGAATGGGCTCAGAGAGTCATTCAGGGTTCCCAAGAGGTAATCAGATAATCAGACCTTCCCATCAGTGAATCTTCTTCCCTCTCAGACATGGAGCCCCCTCCTTCCAGAGAGCCATTCAGGGTCTCAAAGAAGCAATCAGATAATCAGATCCTCCCATCAATGGATGCTCTTTCCTCTTAGACATGAAGCTCCCTCCTTACAGCCCAGAGCTACTTGCTCTGTGCCATCCCCATTTCTTGCCAGTACCTGTCCGACCTGCTTCTGTGCTCCCTGATCTGCCACCTAGTAGAAGAGACCTGCCCTGGGTGCAAGTCCCCTAATGCCAACACTGCTGTTCGAGCCTCTGCGGTGGGTGGCAGGTGGGCCCAGAGGGGTGGGGTGGGGGATGAGGTGGGTCAGGGAGAGGGGGAGGGATAAAAACCTTTCATCGGATTGGGAGCTGTGAGGTTCCGCGAGCAGATCATTGAGAGCATCGCATGTAGTTTATCCTCCTCTTCCTCATCATCGTCCACCGAGGCCGCTCGGCTGGCCGCTAGGTGGTGGTAGTTAATAGTGACTGCTCAAAGAGAATAGTGAGAGAGGCAGAGGCATGAGGACCCTCATCCTTGGGCAGAAGGAACTTCCTCCTTAAGGTAAGTGGAATGGAGGCTGGGATCACCTTGAACCTGCAGGGCATAAAAGAGGGAGGACACTGGAAAGTTCTTTTGATGATTTTCTTGGGAGAGTATGAAGAAGGTGAGGGGCTGGGGACAGCTGCAGAGCTCCACTCTTTGTAGGAGGCCCTCTTTAGGAAGAATGGAAGAGAGAGAACTGAGGGGGGATGTGAAAGACAGGGACTATCTGGGACAGGCTGGCAGGAGCTCACCAGCCTTGCCTGAGGCTGTTGGCAGATGGGTCCTGATCATTCTTCAGGTACTGTCATGGTCAGGATGGACCAAATCTGAAGATTAATCCAAATCCCTCTTTACAGACTGTAAATTCAACCTTTTCCTCCAAGGGTTTTTAGAGAGCCACTCCCAAGGGTCATCTGGTTGAGTTTTAGCTCCTTGGTACCCTGGCCAACCCTCTGAGGAAGTGGTCCTTAAAGTGAAGTGACCAGAATTGGGAAATGCCAAGGATTGAAGAGGGAAAGCAGAGACTGAATAAGCTAAACCAAGCAAATAGCTTATGGTTCAGTGCTGGGTGTGCAAACACATTCTGGCAAAAGATGTGTTTCCTTGTCAGGTACATCTGGGAGGAGAAGGGAGATCCAACTTTTCAGTGCAAGTTAGGAAATTCAGGGAGCAGATGGTCTGGTTGGCAATAAATGCTCTGGGCTGAAAAATTCACTGACCCTATCTTCAAGAAAAGCAACTCTGGCCCAGAGAAATCTATGAGTAGCAATGGGACTCTGACCAGAAAGGGAACTTTGGTGCCAGTAGACCCTCTTGGGCCCAGGGGTATGTGTCCAGGGTGGGGCAGGAGTCACGAGGGCCAAGCCACTTTTAGGTCCCCCAGCCCCCAAAGTCCCCAGGCAGCTCCAAGACTCATCCTCTTCAGATGCAACCTCCTACTTCAGCTAAAGCTCCTTCATCAGTAGTGAATGTGAGGCGGGCTCTGGCCCAAGGGAGTTAGTGAACAATTTGCACTATCTGAAAAGAAGTGCCAATCACACATCCAGTCCACCTTGTGGGAGTTGGGGGAAAGCTGAAGATAAATGGAGAGTTATCTACCTTCTATTTCTATCTCTCCACATTTTTTTTTTCTGGGGCAGGATATAAAATGATGAGTAAGAGAATCTTACGCAGTGATGCCTAGGTCTGCTGGGCCAAGAGTTTTGGGGCAAAGAGGGAGGGAAGAGAGCTAGGTAGAAGAAAGACAACTTTTCACAGGGACAATTTGTGGGTAAATTATCCCTTTGAGAGGCTAAGCAATGAACCTCTTGTCGCAACCTGGTCTGGTGAGTGGATCCTGCCTGCTGCCCCTCCTGGGTGATGCCATGCTCCTCCACCTCCCTAAGCATCTTTCTGTCCTCCAGGGATGAAGTTTTGGGACACTCACTGTGCTCATGCCTGTGCCCGGGGTAGATGATCCGGAACACGTAGTCTGTGGCCCGCCCCATGCCCATCCCCTCCATGTCCACAGACCGCAAGCTGCTTCGTTTCCGTAGCTTGGGGAACACCTTCCCCTGTAGAGGGAGGAGCAGGTGGTCAGCCAGTCCAAGGCAGAGTCCCATCCAGGGTCCCATGCAAGGACTGCTCCTAAGAACTCCATGTGGGGAAAGGAAGGGAGGCGGGCAGAGAACCTACCCCACACAGCACTTCACCCAGAACCTCCCATGCCCTAAGGTACCTTCCCCTGCTGGGTCCACAGCGGGGGCTCTAGCTGTCCTCGAGGCAGCAGCCCATTCTCCAGACAGGACAGAAAGGACAGCAGGTGTCCTCCCTGTGGGAAGTGCAGTGGTGGCCTCTGGATGCCATCCTGGCTCACCAGCACAAGTGTGCCACCATTCTCTGAGGGGGTGAACATTGGCAAGTGAGGCTGGGATCCTTCTTGAGACCTCCTAGTCCATTACCATGGCCTGTTGGCCAGATTCCCCAGGCTGGTAGGAGGAGGGCAGTTGGACTACAGGGTGGCCCAGGAGCCTCATTAATAGGAATGGAGGAGGACAAGTCTTACAGGCCCCATGTACACTGCACGACTGGGAGAAAGCAACCTCTCCCTTCCCACCCCTGTGCTGGGGACAAAGCAAGCTTACTTTGCTGGTGGCAGTGGATGCAGACGATCTGACTGAAAGGCACCACCAGGGCATAGTCCCAGTAAACACTGGAAAGGAACCAGACTAGTGTCACTGTGTCCCAAAATCTGCCATCCTGCCTTCCTTGTCTCCTGGACTTACCACCCTTTGAAATTACTGTGAATGGATGACCATAGCCAAGACGTGAGCTCAGCCAGCAATGTCTCTCTGAACGCCATGCTGCCCTCATGGCACAAAGCCTGTCACTCTCAGCTACACAGAGCTTGGCTCAGACAAACCTCTTCATGCCCAGGCTTGGCTCAGGCTTAGAGAGCTTGGGAATTACTCCAGGCAGCCTCTTCCTGCTATTCTTGGCCTGCATCCTGGAGCAAGCTGTGTCTCCATCTCCCTGCCTGAGGTCAAGCCCCAACTCCCTTCCTTGGTTCCTGGAAGCAAGTCCCAAAGCCCCCACCTCTTTTCCAGCTCGGAGTCCCCAAGAGTCCCGTTCATGAGCTGGTTGGGAGTCCACTTCAGAGTTAGACTCTCTGCAGACTGGTGCAGGGAAAGGTAGCCAGGGACAGCCTCCATGTCCTCCTTCTATAGGCAGGAGACACACCAGAAGACAAAGATGATGAAGGGCTGAGAGGCTTTCAGGGAAGGCATATGAAAAATGAGCTCCAAGGGGGAGCAGGGGAGACCAAGCTAGTCTAGTCGTGGGGTCCCAGACTGGGGGCTGAGCAGAAGCAAGGAAGAACAGGAGCCACATGGCAGATCTGGGCATCTCCTCTCCCTGGTCAGCTGGGTGCCAATGGCTCTCTCTTGTCAGCCTCCTGAATGCCAGGTACATCCTGGGCCAGCCACACCCAAGATGGGCATTCACCCTGCCTGCTGGCTGCCTTTCCTACTTCTGGATGGTCTGGTTCTCAGTTAGCTAGAGCAGATGCCATCCCTGGCTCCCACCAGTTCAAGACTGGGCATGAGTTGTATGAAACAGTATAGCTAGGGGTAGGGCTATTCTCCCCCTTCTCTCTGGACAAGCTCCTTAGGAAAGGAATGAACATGGCTACAGATTTCCAGTTCTGGGACCTCCAAAGAGGGAGACAGAGGGAAGAAGCAGTAGCATTAAGTTTTCCTACCGGCTGCACCAGCACATTGTTCTTGCCATAGAGCAGTCGCGTTCTTGAGTTCTGGTGCAGGGACTCCACATACTCACGGGCACAGGCAGCTAGCCTGTCCTCTGATGCACTGCCACTTGAGTGCCGTTTCCGGATCTGTGCAGAAAGCCACGGCTCAGCCTCCAAACTTAGGAAATCGGCCTTAGGACTTGAGAACCCTCAGGTTTCCATGATGACCCTCTCTGGATGAACCCAGGGTCCTTCCTGCCCTGTTTGCTCTTAGCTACCCTCTGCACTCCAGTCATGGAGCAGCATGGACCCCTGGCATTTATGGAAGTTCTAGTGTGGGGAGAAGGCTCTTCTGGGTGGCTGCTACCCTGGGGCAAGGCCTGTCCTGGAGAGAGGCCAATTTTCCCTCCCTACAGGCCCAGGACATAGCCTGGATGAGCACCAGGGATGGGGAGATGGAAACCTACTCCTAGGGCTGGGCGCTTTGCAGGGGAGTCTTGGCGATTTGGGGGACCCCGAATACGATGCCTCTGGACCAGCTCATCAGCAGAGGGGTCAGTCCAGTAGTGGTCAGCTGTCTTGAGCTTAGTGTATTCCAAGACACAGGGTCCCACTGTGAGACAGGGATAGCCAGCTTAGATGGTATTCCCTCAGCACCTGCCCCTCAGCCACCATGGGCCCAGCACAGGCACCAATGCTCTCAGGCTTACCTAGAAGAGAAGCCAGGATTGGGCCAAATACAGGGTCTGCCAGTAATGCCTCCTTCTCGTAGTACTTGCTGCCAGGAAACAGTCAGTGTAACTGCTGGCATTCCTGGACTCATTCCAGGACAGTCAAGCTCACCAGGTAGGGATATCCCCACAAAGATCAGATATTAGTCACCAAGAAAGAGGCTGAGACTGAGCTTAGTGGGGTGCCTGGTGTGGTCTATGCTTTTGGGGTGATGAAAGGGGAGATGGAGGCATGCCTACAGGCTGTCCATGGACAGTCAAGCATGCTAAGGGCGGACTGAAGCATGTTCAGGAGGTGGGCCAGGGGAGGAGCTGCTTGGGGGATGGGATAGTCACCTGCAGTTTTCAGCCAAGTACTGCACAACCCTGTCAAGAACTTTCTCGATGAGGGCTGTGTGTACCCATATGTGTTTCAAGGCCTGTGGGCTGAGGGCTGGGGCCTTCCCGCTGGCTGAGCCCTGTCTCCGCAGGGCCTCCTGGCTGCCCCCTGAGGGTTTCCTGCAAAGAGAGGGAGGACTTTAGGAGTGCAAGGGTCCAAGGGTAAACCCCAGATTGGTGGCATTGGGGGTGGGGCTTGGTGCCACAAGACGGTAGAACAGATAATTGACTGGATGGAGGAGGGAGCTGAAAGAGGGGGATAGGGCCTTGTGCTCCCAAGGGGCCACCCCCCACCCTCAGATTGGTCCCTCACCCAGAGGTCCTGCAAGAAACAGGCTCAGGAATTCAACCTTCAGGTGCGTTTCCTGAGAAGTAATAAATGCCAAGTGGGAAGAGCAGAAGGGAGGGGGAAGGAGGGGCTGGCCCCGTGCTTACCTGACCACTGCTTGTTGCTGCAGCTCCTGTACCTTGTGGCAAATCTCCCCAGCCACCGGGCACGTCTTCCCCACCTTGGTGAATAGAGCTGCCATCTTGTCACTGCGCAGGAAGCCAGCGGCACGGCGTCTCAACTGATGCAAGAGGCAAGCCTCTACTGCACCTGGGCCAAAAGGAAAATAGCAGTTGGGCCTGGCAAGGCAGGGGAAACAGGGAGAAACACTACTCTTCCCCACACCTGTGGTGAGGCAGGGGCAAAGACAAGCCCTAATGCATGCTAGAACTAAAAGCAGGCCAGGCAGATATACCTTCACTTCCTTCCAAAATTTCCCTCCCTGTCCCTCTGCTCCTGCCCAGGGAGATGAGTTTTGATATGCCAAGCCAGCCCCTCCTCCCTTGCCTAATGTATACATGCCTCCTGTATGCAGCATTACCCCTGGGGGCCATGAGGACCAGAGCTTCCCACTCAGGTCAGCATAAGTGGCTCCAATCCTGACAGCAAAAAGGGACAGCACCTACAGGATGGGGAATGCAGGGAGCACACAGTCCAGGAGCCCTCCTGGAGAGCATAGATGATGTGGTTGCTAAGGAACAGAGCTCTGGAGGAGCTAAAATATTGATGAAGACACTGCAGAGATCAGACTGACAGTGGCTCCTGGATTATTGATGAGTCCAACAGCTGATAGTGAGAGATTTCTCTTTTCCATGCTGGGAGGGCTTCCCTTCATTCATTCATGTTTTCGGGGGCTAGGTTTAATCTCTCCATCTGGATCCAGTTTACCACAGACAGACCCTGCAGGAAGAAAAGAAGGGCTCCGTGGAGAGTGCAGGGAGTTGGTCTGGGCTTGTATAGACTCTAAAAATATTAGTGTGTATGTGTAGGCGGAGGAGGGGCTTTGATATTACTGAGGTCAAGCTGATTGTTTTACATGTGAGGAGGGAAATCTCCAGAGAGGGGAAGGGATTTGATCACAGTCACATAGCGGCAGAGCCAGGACTAGGACCCAACCCAGGACCCCAAGCCCTGGCTTGAGCCTCTTTCACCACTTCCAGGTGTGTTTGGATGCGCGGGCACAGGTGGGAGGAGGAGATCCCTTTAGGTCATAGGTGCTTTTTTTACATGGATTGAAAACAATGAGCTGTACTGGAGACAGGGAGTCAGACAGAACAGGGTCAGGACTTGGTCAGTTACTCACTGCCTCTAGAAAACTTGGGTAAGTGATGTATGCTCTGAACCTCAGTTTCCTCATCTGTGAAACAGGAAAGACTTCTTAGGACTAGTATGAGAAGTTAACATGAGCTGGGGTAGCCGGGCTTGGTGGCTCACGCCTATAATCCCAGCACTTTGGGAGGCAGAGGAGAGAGCATTACCTGAGCTCAGGTGTTTCAGACCAGCCTGGGTAACTTGGTGAGACCTCATCTTTACAATAAATCAAAAAATGAGCTGGGTGTGGTGGCACGTGCCTGTAGTTCCAGCTACTTGGAAGGCTGAGGTGGAAGGATTGCATGAGCCTAGCCTGGGCAACAGAGTGCGACTTCTACTAAAAACAAGGAAACAGCCGGGTTCGGTGGTTCAGCCTGTAATCCCAGCACTTTGGGAGGCTGAGGTGAGTGGATTGCCTGAG
>NW_007247343.1:185602-197239 GCF_000164805.1 Carlito syrichta
GGGAAGTGGATTGCCTGAGCCCGCGGGTTCGAGACCCGCCTGGGCAACTTGGCGAGACCTCATCTCTATAATAAAATAAAATAAAAAATTAGACGGGCATGGTAGTGCGCGCCTGTAGGTTCAGCTACTTGGAAGGCTGAGGCGGAAGGATCACCGGAGCCCAGCAGGTCGAGGCTGTGGTGGCCAGGAGCGGCCACTGCATTCCAGTCTGGGTGACGGAGTGAGACTCCAACTCAAAAAAATAAATAAATAAAAATAAAAAATAAAAACAAAGAAACAAAAACATGAGCTGGGGTATGTAAAATCCCTTGTATGGGGCTGGATTTCAGGAGGCAGGGGATCCATGTCAGTTCCTGATTCTTCACCTTTTTTGTTCAGAAACTGTTCTACAGCTAAGTTGTAAGAGCTGAGTTTTTGAAGAGGATGCATTGGAGAAAGGATCACAGGTTGTCCAGAGTTGGGTGGAATTGCCACTCTCTTAAAAACAGGAATTGGGCCCGGCGCGGTAGCTCAAACCTGTAATCCCAACACTTTGGGAGGCTGAGGTGAAGAGATTGCCTGAGCCCACGATTTCAAGAACAGCCTGGGCAACTTGGTGAGACCTCATCTCTACAATAAAAATAAAAGAACCAGGCCATTGCTTTTCTAAACTCTGGTGTGGCTATGTGCTCTTTGAGCTATGGCTGCTGCCGTTTCCTAAGCTTTGGCCCCCTCTTGTGACTCTTCCCCTCCCCCAATTTACTTTCTAAATAAACTATCTTCTAGCCGGGCTTGGTGGCTCAGCCTGTAATCCCACGCCTTGGGAGGCTGAGGTGAGTGGATTGCCTGAGCCCGCGGGTTCGAGACCCACCTGGGCAACTTGGCGAGACCGCATCTCTACAATAAATCAAAAAAAAAAAAAATTAGCCGGGCGTGGTAGTGTGTGCCTGTAGTTCCAGCTACTTGGAAGGCTGAGGCGGCAGGATCACCGGAGCACAGCAGGTCAAGGCTGCAGTGGCTGGGAGCGGTCACTGCACTCCAGTCTGGGCGACAGAGTGCGACTCCAACTCAAAAAAATAAATAAATAAAAATAAAAATAAATTAAATAAACTATCTTCTAATTAAAAAAAAAAAAGTTAGCCAGATGTGGTAGCGTGCACCTG
The DNA here is from genome assembly GCF_000164805.1 of Carlito syrichta. Lineage (NCBI taxonomy): Eukaryota > Metazoa > Chordata > Mammalia > Primates > Tarsiidae > Carlito > Carlito syrichta. The sequence continues at coordinate 186,745 of NW_007247343.1, forward strand.
TAGTTTCAGCTACTTGGAAGCCTGAGGCAGAAGGATCACCAGAGTCCAGCAGGCTGACGCTGGGGTGGCTGTGAGCGTGCCACTGCACTCCAGCCTGGGCAACAGAGTGAGACTCCGACTCAAAAAACAAAATAAACAAACAAACAAAAACAGGAATTGGGCCATTGCCTTGCTAAGCTATGGTGTGGCCATGTACTCTTTGAGCTATGGCCAGGCCTTGTTTTCTTAAGCTTTGACCCCATTCCCTATCTTGGGAAGGCAAATCTCCTCTCTCTCTCTCTCATTCTAATTTAGTTTTTAAAGAAACCATATTTTCTAATCTAAAAAAACCACAAAAACAAAAAAACAGAATTGTCAGGTGTGGTGGCTCATGCCTACAATCCCAAAACTTTGGGAGGCAGAGGTGAGAGGATTGCCTGAGCCCATGGGTTCGAGACCAGTCTGGGCAACTTGGTAAGATTTCATTTCTACAAAAAAATCAAAAATATTAGCTGGGCATGGTGGTACATGCCTGTGGTTCCAATTACTTGGAAGGCTGAGGTGAAAGAATCACCTGAGTCCAACAGGTTGATGCTGTGGTGGTCGTGGGTGTGCCATTGCACTCCAGCCTGGGCAATAAAGTGAGACTCTGACTCAAAACACAACAAAAAACAGGAACTGAAGTCCCAACAAATTTATTTATTTTTTGAATTGAGGTCTCACTCTGTCACCTAGGCTAGAGTACAGTGGCATGATGATGGCTCACTGCAGTCTTGACTTCCTAGGCTCAGGCAATTCTCCTGCCTCAGTTTCCTGACTAGCTGGGACCACAAGGGCATGCCATCAAACCCAGATAATTGTTTGATTTTTTTTTTTTGTAGAGATGAGGTCTCACTATGTTGCTGGTTCCAAATTCCTGATCTCAAGCAATCCTCCTGCCTGTCCTCCGAGTGCTGGGATTATAAGCATGAGCCACCACGCCCAGCCACAAAACTCCTTTATAGAACAGTGGTGACAGGCCAAGGTGAAAGGATTGCCTGAGCCCATGGGTTTGAGACCAGCCTGGGCAACTTGGCAAGGCCTTATCTCTACAATAAATCAAAAAATTGGCCAGGCATTGTGGCGCATGCTTGTAGTTTCAGCTACTTGGAAGGCTGAAGTGGAAGGATCACTTGAGCCCAGTAGGTCAAGGCTGTGGTGGCCGTGAGCGTGCCACTGCACGCCAGTCTGGGTGACAGTGAGACTCCAACTCAAAGAAAGAAAGAAAGAAAGAAGAGTCCCCAGGGTCAATTTGGAGGATAGCCAGCTCAGTGACAGCATCCCAGGGGAGAGGAAACAGGGAGGAACCCTTCTTCTCCTGATGGCCTCCTGCTGGAGCTCTTTATCTCTAAGGACTGGAGGGTTTTATTTTTACAAGGCACAGCCTTTCCTTCACAGTGTGTTCATATATTTATGTGCACATGTGCATGTGTATGCAGATAGATGTATCTGCACACATCATGTATGTATGGGGTATACGAAGAATTCTTTGGTTTAAGTGTCCATATATTCCTCTCTGTGATCAGTACTCCTGGTCCATGGAGGTCTTGTGTGGCTCGGGGGTATACAGGTGAGTGACGCTTTTGTCCCTGTCTCTTGGTCTTAGGACTGCTGCAGCTACAAATCTGTGCCTATGGGTAAGTGGTGACCATTTCCTGGGGTTGTACTTCCTGGGGAGATAAGCAGCACTGAACAGGGCCAGAGTGGCAGCAGGTGGCACCAGTCCTGCAGGGAATCACGTGCCTCAGTGATGACTAATTGCTGGGATAATGAGTCATTAGCCTTCCCACCTACCTCAGGCGACTGCAAATGTAGACAGACTGGAGAGCTGGGGAGTGGCTGGCACTAGCACTCCTACTCTGCTTGGCCTCATCTACCTTCCCAGTCAGTCTCTGAGCAGGGCCATGATGTTCTCTTGGGTGAGAGGAAGCATTCCTCAGCAATTACTGCCAGTAGGAAATACTGAGAGAAGCCCAAACATAATGCTTAGTCCCTCTCGTACCCTGTGGCCCCTAATTATCTTCTGTGAAATCCAGGCAAGGTGCCAGGCAGTATCTAGGAAAGGAGAAATTCCTCTCATTCCCCAACTTTCCAAGCAAAGACCTGTTAGGCCAGTTATTCCTGACCCACTTCTATGGACTCCATGGCCAGTGACTGTTCAAACTACATTTGTCCTTCCCCATTCTCACAAGAGTGTCCCACACTGAGAATCAGCCCATGCAATAAGAATGTTGTCATGCAGGCAAATTAATAATAAACAAATGTTATCAGCGTGTAGGCAAAATAATAATAATACTAATAATTGAGAACCACCATCCTAATGGGGTTTGTGGATAGGCTTCTGGGGCTCCAAAGACTCCCAGAAATTGAGTGCAATTTGCATGCAAATTGTTGGTGTGCTCTAGAAAGACGTGAATGCTTTTATTTTATTATTGTATTTTATTTTTTTGAGTTGGAGTCTCACTCTGTCGCCCAGACTGGAGTGCAGTGGCTGCTCCCGGCCACCGCAGCCTCCACCTGCTGGGCTCCAGCGATCCTTCCACCTCAGCCTTCTGAGTAGCCGGAATTACAGGCAGGCGCTACCACACCCGGCTGATTTTTTGATTTATTGTAGAAATGAGGTCTCGCTGCCCAGATGGGTCTCGAACCCGCGGGCTCAGGCAATCCACTCACCTCAGCCTCCCAAAGGTGCGGGATTACAGGCTGAGCCACCGAGCCCGGCAGACATGAATGCTTTTATTCCTGGACAGTGGGTCCATAGTTTTCAGCTTCTAAAAGAGGGTAACTAACCCCCCAAAAGATGATAATTCCTGCTATAATACTTTTGAGTTGAGCAGAAACTCAGACACTCCCATTGATCAAAACTCAGAGATGCAAATGCAAACACACAAACGCTCTCCAACATATAGTGAATACCACACTCAGAAATGCCTAAAGTTCTGACTGAGTAACCTCTCTTCTGAGAATTTATCCTACAGACACACCTACATGATTATTTAGTTATAACAGCAGAAGATTGGAAACCATCCACATATATATCGATAGGGACAGGCTAAGTAAATATGGTGCATTTATTCACACAGTAGGATATTATGGAACTCTGAAAAAGAATGAGCATAATATTCTCTAGGAATGAATAATAGCTCTCCAAAAGCAAGATGCAGAATAGTATGATTACATGATACTTTTTTTTTTTTTTGAGTTGGAGTCTCATTCCGTCACCCAGGCTGGAGTGCAGTAGCATGCTCACAGCCACCCCAGGGTCAACCTGCTGGGCTCTGGCGATCCTTCCAACTCAGCCATCTAAGTAGCCAGAACTACTACCACACCTGGCTAATTTTTTTTTTTTATTATAAAGATGTGGGGTACAATTCAGGGTAAGGCATACAAAGGTTGATTATGCAGGTACCCTTGTTGATGAGGTATGTCCCTCCCTCACCTAGCAGTTTCCCTCAACTGCCAATCCCACCCCCCTCCCCTGACAGTTTCCCATTATTGCCAATCCTTTCTTATAGTATTATAATTTAATTTTTTTATTTATTGTAGAGACAAGATCTCACCATGTTGCCCAGGTTGGTCTTGAAACCCATGCACTCAGGCAATCCTCTCACCTTGGCCTCCCAAAGTGCTGGGATTACAGGTTTGAGCTACTGCACCTAACCACATGATACCTTTTAATTAGGTGGGGTGAACAAAGAATACAATCTTTTGTATTAGTATTAAAAAACAAGCTGGCCTGTAATCCCGCGCCTTTGGGAAGCTGAGGTAAGTGGATTGCCTGAGCCCGCGGGTTCGAGACCTGCCTGGGCAACTTGGCGAGACCTCATCTCTACAATAAATCAAAAAATTAGCCAGGCGTGGTAGCGCGCACCTGTAGTTCCAGCTACTCGGAAGGCTGAGGCGAAGGATCACCGGAGCCCAGCAGGTCGAGGCTGCGGTAGCCAGGAGTGGCCATTGCACTCCAGTCTGGGCGACAGAATGAGACCAACTCAAAAAAAAAAAAACACGCCGGGTATGGTGACTCATACCTATAATCTCAGCACTTTGGGAGGCTAAGGTGAGAGGATTGCCTGAGCCCACAGGTTCGAGACCAGCCTGGGCAACTTGGCAAGACCTCATCTTACAACAAATTAAAAAAAAGTTAGCCAGGCATGGTGCTGCATGCCTGTAATTCCAGCTGCTTGGAAGGTTGAGGTAGAAGGATTACCTGAGCTCAGTGGGTTGAGGCTGTGGTAGCTGTGAGCGTGCCACTGCACTCCAGACTGGGTGACAGAGTGAGACTTCAACTAAAAAAAACCAAAAAACCAAAAAAACCAAAATAAAAACTCTAGGAGGATGCACAAGAAACAAAAGTGGTTACCTGTGGGAATGGTAAGTAGAAGGGAAGTGAGTGAATGAAGGCAGGGAAAGGAGGGAGACTTCTTTTTTTTTTTGAGTCAGAGTCTCACTCTGTTGCCCAGGCTGGAGTACAGTGGCATGCCCATGGCCATCGTAGCCTTGACTTACTGGACTTGGGTGATCCTTTTGCCTCACCCTTCCAAGTAGCTGAAGCCACAGGTATGCACCACCGTACTCGGTTAATTTTTTGATTTATTTTAGAGACAAGGTCTTGCCAAGTTGCCCAGGCTGGTCTCGAACCCCTGAGCTCAGGCAATCCTCTTACTTCCACCTCCCAAGGTGCTGGGATTATAGGCATGAGCCACTGCACTGGGCAAGACTTTTTTCACTGTAGGCCTTTTATATAGTTTTGATTTTTGAATGAGGTAACTATATTACCAATTCAAAATAATAAGAATTTTTTAAATAATTTTTTTTATAGAGATGGGGGTCTCATTATATTGCCCAGGCTGGTCTCAAATTTCTGGCCTCAACAATTCTCCTGCCATGGCCTCCCAAAGTGCTGGGTTTACAAGCATGAGCCATAGTGCCCAGCCTCAAAATAATAATTATAATAACTGAGGTGACTATCACTAGGGTTCCCATCATGAGATGATGATGACAGAGATTCTCTTTAACCTAGGAGTGAATTAAAAATTCACAAAACCCAGAAAGGCTGGGTCTGTCCATGGTCATCCACTCTTTTACAAGCTCCCTCAGCAAACAGAGTCTCCCAAATGGCTTGGTTCCCCCCTGATATGGAGGCATTTGGTCTCTGCTTAGGGCAACAGTAGGAACCTGAGCTGGGCAGGGATTAGAAAAACAATTCAGTGTCCTGGGACAAGCCTGCATGTCTCAGGAGCTCCCAAAAATGAACTAAAGCTATGGCTGCCAGGAAATATAGCAGTGGTTGGGAAGGGGGTTCTCAATCAGTCAGAGAGCCTCAGAAACAAGGCTGGATCTGTTCTATCCCCATTCTATCTTGACTCATATATCTATACCTAAAGCTGTGCTCAGCAGCCTTGCCAAGTCCAGCTCCAGTTTAGCCTGGTAACAGTGGGACCTACTGAACAATCTTCAGAGGACTAGCCTAGTTTCGTTGAGGTACAGAGGCACAGCATCCATAGTAAGTACAGCCTGACATGAAGCTGGGTCCAGGGTGCTAGGCCAGGAGCTGCGAATGGTAGAACAGGTGTGGCAAGTGTAGCCTGCTCACCTACCTCTGGCTCAGTTTCACCCTTTACTACCAGCTGCCATCTATATAACAGGGGCTGTTCAGTCCTAGTTGCCATGGAGAACCCACGTGAGGAAAGTGTGGGTAGCACAGTCAGCCACATTTTGGTCCTGAAACTTAGAGGAGCACTAGTCAGAGCAGAATTCAAGAGGTAAATGCCAGGGGGCCACTGGTTCAGGCCCCCTGATTCCAATGAACCAAGACTGTCAGGAGAAGAGCATCTTCCCTGGAGAAACAGGAATAGGTGGGATGGACAGCCTCTTTCAGGTAGGAACTGAAGGAGAAGCGAGTATGCTTTACTGCAACTGCCAGTAGAGGAAATCAATGTTTAATCTGATGAGGTGGGAGGAGCAAAGAGGCATCATCATCAGACATCACCTGCCCATTTCTTTGACTGGCTATTTCCACCTGGGGACTTGCAATGGCTGTCTCTACTCAGAATGAGTATTTCTTATTTATTTATTTATTTACTTAAGTTGGAGTCTCACTCTGTTGCCCAGGCTGGAGTGCAGTGGCATACTAACAGCCACCACAGCCTTGACCTGCTGGGCTCAAGTGATCCTTCCACCTCAGCATTCCAAGTAGCTAGAACACAGGTGTGCACCACTATGCTGGGCGAATTTTTTTATTTATTATAGAGACAAGGTCTCACCATATTGCCTAGGCAGGTCTTGAACCCCTCAGGCAATCCTCTTGCCTCTGCCTCCCAAAATGCTGGGATTACAGGCATGAACTACCACACCTGGCCACAGAATGAGCATTTCTATGGTAACTAGGGTACATTTTCTCTCAGCCTGCACTGGTGATACTGGCTGCATGCTTCAACTCTGCGGGGGCATTCAGCCTTGTTCAACCTTATCCACCCACCTCCTCAATAAACATCCCATCCAGACTCTGAATAGGAGGGAAAGAACTGCCCTGACTTTCTAGAATCCAGAACCAAGGTAAGGAAAATTAAATTCATAATACACATATCATTTTCCTTGCCCTGCTGGGGATGCTGGGCAGGGTCTGCACGCACAGTGCTCACAGTGGCTTCCCAGTGAACCAGGCCAGGGCCAGTCTCTCATGCAGTAGACAGAGCTGTGAGCACACCCAGCCAGTTGGGCAAGGGACCAAGAGTGTCTCTGGACACCATGAGCCCACTGTTTGATGATTGGAGCTGTGTCTCCACAAGGGCCAACTCCTCCACAATGCTCTCATTCCTCCATTCTCCAGTCCTGGGTAGGCCTCACAGGCAGAGCAATCCCTGGGCAGCACAAACTCTCGAGCAAGACAGAGGTGGGTTCAGACCTTGGTTCCTCTCCTCACTGGCTATTTGACTTTGGGAAAATCACTATCTCTGAGCTTTCAGTTGCAATTAGTGAGAATAACTGGTTCCATCTCAATGGGTACTGAATGTTGAAAAGCAACAGCACATGCAAATGTGCCAAGGTTTCTTGACCACTGCCTGGCATATTGATGATGATCGATTAACGTTAGCCCTCCTTCCATTCCTGGAGATGGTCTGGTTGGACTCTACTCTAAGGCCACCCCTTCCATCTGCCTACTGGAGCCCAGCCCCTTTCACTTTTTTAAAGACATGGCCTCTAGCTGGGTGTGGTGGCATGTACCTGTAATCCCAGCACTTTGGGAGGCAGAGGTAAGAGGATTGCCTGAGTCCACAGGTTCGAGAACAGCCTGGGCAATATGACAAGACCTTTTCTCTACAATAAATCAAAAAATTAGCTGGGTGTGGCGGCGCACGCCTGTAGGTCTAGCTACTTGAAAGGCTGAAGTAGAAGGATCACCTGAATCCAGCAGGTCGAGGGTATGGTGGCCATGAGTGTGCTACTGCACTCCAGCCTGGGTGACAGAGTGAGACTGACTCAAAAAAAAGTACCTAAGCTGGGCTCGATGGCTCAGCCTATAATCCCGCGTCTTTGGGAGGCCGAGGTGAGTGGATTGCCTGAGCCCGCGGGCTCGAGACCCGCCTGGGCAGCGAGACCTCATCTCTACAATAAATCAAAAAAATCAGCTGGGTGTGGTAGTGCATGCCTGTAATTCCGGCTACTTGGAAGGCTGAGGCGGAAGGATCGCCGGAGCCCAGCAGGTCGAGGCTGTGGTGGCCGGGAGCGGCCACTGCACTCCAGTCTGGGTGACAGAGTGAGACTCCAACTCAAAAAAAAAAAAAAAAGTACCTTTATTGCACCTACAAAGTTAATAATAATTCCTTAATATTATCAAATTTCCTTATTCAGTTCCTGAAGTCCAAAGTTCTTTGATTATCCAGATGCTCTAAACGTTTAGAAACATAGATTTCCAGATGGAATCCTGGAGAAGACTTGAGGAGCTTTCTGGGAAAGGTTGTAAGGTCAATTTTAAGAATAAAGTACAATGTTATTGACCACCTACTGCATACCTGGCTCAATGGCATGTTCTTTACCTGCATTGCTCTTCCAACCGCACATCAGCCTTCTAGGGGAGGCTCAGTGATGAACAATTATGGTCACACACTTGGTAACATGGCCAGGATGTGAACCCTGTCTGATCCCAAAGTCTCAGCTATGGACCACCATCACATGCCCTCAGCTATGCATCAAGATAGGATGAGAGGAACCAGTTCCTCCAGAGGCCCTTCTTTCTACTTGATCTTTTCATGAAAGGCAGAAGTCAGACAGCCTGAGAATAAGCTGTTCATTCCATTCAGGTGAGAAGAAATCCTTTCTTTTATTTTGAGTCAGAGTCTCACTCTGTCACCCTGGAGTGCAGTGACATGCTCACAGCCACCGCAGCCTTGACCTGCTTGGGCTCAGGCAATCCTTCTGCATCAGTCTTGCAAGTCGATGGAACTGTAGGCATGCGCCACCACACCTGGCAATTTTTTAAATAATTTATTGTAGAGACAAGGTCTCACCATGTTGCTCAAGCTGGTCTCAAACCCCTAAGCTCAGGCAGTCCTCTTGCCTCCGTGCTGCCCAGGCTGGTCTCTAACTCCTGCAAGAGATCCTCCCAAGTATCCCAAGAATACTTTTTACTGAAAAGAGACAGGCTGAAAACTGCCTGGAGTCTGAATCTCAGAATGTGCTTACATATCTCTGGTTGCAATATCCCAGGTGAGATGCCAGCCTTCCTTAGAACCTGCTTCTCTCCCAGCTCATTAGCATCTCCTTGCCATTCCCTGAAGGCTCTCACTGTAGGGCAGACCTTCCTGGCTAATGAAAGCTGCTTAGCAACAGGGACTGGTTAATAAAGCCCCATGTTATTCTCAGCTCCACAGACTCCGCCCCTGTCTCCCATTACAGCTCATCCTTCGCCTGACGCAACCCTCAGTTGGGTCACATCCGGAGGGCAGTGACCCTAGTTACTGAGTAGGCAGGCTGGTGTCTGGCCTGGGCCCCACCTCAGTCCCTGGAGTGGGGCGTTTAAAGTGGTCAGGAGTCATTACTGAGTCTGAGAACATGCTCTGCCAGGCCAGAAGCCTCTCTGTGAGCCTCTGAAACCTGCTCTTCAAGCCTAAGGTTAAAATCCCGTCTCAGAGCCCAATCAGAATAGAATACATAGAAATACTGTAGAGGTCAACTGGATGCAGTGGCACACCTGTAATCCCAGCTACTCTGGAGGTTGAGGCAGGAGGATTGCTTGAGCCCAGGAGTTTGAGGCCAGCCTGGATACCAGGAAGAAATAAATATTGTGTGGGCTGGGCACAGTGGCTCATGCCTATAATCCCAGCACTTTGGGAGGCCAAGGTGAGAAGATTGCCTGAGCCCATGGGTTCCAGACCAGCCTGGGCAACTTGGCGAGACCTCATCTCTACAATAAATAAACTTAAAAACTAGCTGGGCATGGTGGTTGTGTCTGTAGTTCCAGCTACTTGGAAGGCTGAGGTGGAAGGATCACCTGAGCCCAGCAGGTTGAAGCTGTGGTGGCTATGAGAGTGCCACTGCACTCCAGTCTGGGTGGCAGAGTGAGACTCTGACTAAAAAAAATAAAAAATAAAATATTGTGGCAGACACTCCCAGTTCTGAGCCAGAGGGGAGGGCAGACCCAGCAAAATCATGGCTCTGCCAAGGCTCATGGGTTGATGCCTAAATCACCTCAGATCCCTTGATACCAAGAGAACAACTGTGCCCTCTTTTTTTTCTTTTTTTGAGTCATTGTTTCACTCTGTCACCAGGTTGTTGTGCAATGGCACAATCACGGCTGACCGCAGCCTCCAACTCTTGGGCTCAGGTGATCCTCCCGCATCAGCCTCCCGAGTAGCTGGAATTACAGGCCTGTGTCACTATGCCTGGCTACGTTTTTGATATTTTGTAGGGATGAGGTTTCACTATGTTGCCAAGGCTGATCTCTAACTCCTGAGCTCAAGCAATCCTCTTGCCTCAGCCTCCCAAAGTGCTGGGATTATAGGTGTTGAGCCATTCTGCCTGGTCTGTGCCTTTTTTAAGCACATGTGTTACTATTTCAGCTGCAGAATTCAAAAGCAAAATTTGGGACAATTTGCTGTTTTAACCCTGACCTTGAGTGCCCCACCCACGAGCACAGCTTAAAAGCTACCCCCCTCAGGGTAGGGAGTAACAGGAGCTACCAGTCTACACTTGGGGGTTCCTGAAGCTACAGGAAACATGAAGCTTTGGTTTGATTCCACAGTAAGTCTTTACATTAAAATTTTAAAAATTCAATGCCGGGTACAGTGGCTCAAGCCTGTTTCCAGCACTTTGGGAGGCCGAGGCAAGAGGATTGGCTGAGTCCAGGGGTTCAAGACCAGCCTGGGTAATTTGGTGAGACCTCATCTCTACGATAAATTAGAGAATTAGCCAGGCTTGGTGGCATGTGCCTGTAGTTCCAGCTACTTGGAAGGCTGAGGCAGAAGGATTGCCTGATCCC
>NW_007247343.1:197259-203917 GCF_000164805.1 Carlito syrichta
AAAAAAAAAAAAACACCTGAAGACCACATTATGGAGCAAAATGTGAACTTGACATGATGTTTTCAGACAAAAAGGGATAATGCATACTGGCTTCCAGACAGAAGGGCTTAGGAACAACCATGGCAAACACTCAACAAAGCATCTTTCTTACCAGTCCTAGGAGTCTTGTCCAATAGGAACAGGGGTCTGGCTACAAATTTTTCTGGGCTTGTCCATGACCAGGTCCTGACTCAGGGGTTTTCCAGTTCTATTTCTTTCTTTTATTTATTATTATTATTTTTATTATTTTTGAGTTGGAGTCTCACTCTTGTTGCCCAGGCTGGAGGAGTGCAGTGGTATGCTCATGGCCACCGCAGCCTCAACCTACAGGGCTTAGGAGATCCTTCCGCCTCAGCCTTCCAAGTAGCTGGAACTTCAGACTGCTGGGCTCAGGCAGTCCTCTCGCCTCGGCCTCCCAAAGTGCTGGGATCACAGGCTGAGCCACTGCACCTGGCCTTCAGTTCTATTTCTAAGGTTCTCCAGGAAGGTTTTATTACTTTTTCTTCTCTTCTCTTCTATTTCTTTATTTTATTTTATTTATTTATTTTTGAGTTGGAGTCTCACTCTGTCATCCAGGCTGGAGGACAGTGGAATGCTCCTGGCCACTGCAGCCTCGACCTGCTGGGTTCAGGCAATCCTTCTGCCTCAGCCTTTCAAGTAGCTGGAACCACAGGCACACACCACCATGCCCGGCTAATTTTTTAAAATTTATTGTAGAGATGAGGTCCTGGCAAGTTGCCCAGACTGGTCTCGAACCCACAGGTTCAGGCAATCCTCTCACCTCGGCCTCCCAGAGTACTGGGATTATAGGCATGAGTCATCATGCCTGGCCTTCTCTTCTATGTCTAAGGCTCTCCTTAGAAAGGTTTTCTTTCTCTTCTCTTCTCTTTTCTTTTCTTCTCTCTCTCTCCCTCCCTCCCTCCCTTTCTTCCTTCTCAAATGTCTGTATCCTAAGGAAGCTCAGAGAAGCTCATCTTGCCTGAGTTTGGCTTTCCTCAGTTACCCTCTAACCTTTCTCTGCCAAGTACAGAGGGCCAGCATAGAGGTGAAGAACCTAGTACACTAGTGCTCCCTGAAGCTCTAGGAAATGTGCTGTCACTCCACTGTTAAATCCATTCTCCACATCCCTCACTTTGTTCCTGACCTCTCAGCATGTTTTCTGTACAAACATTTCTCCCAGAACAAAGCTGAATTCTGGATATGGCTAGTTCAGTAGCAAGACTCAGAGTAAGTCTGGATAGATTTCAGACTGCAAATGAATTTCAGAGCATTTTTCTAAGGGGTGAGGGAGATTGGCATATCAGAATTTCCAAAAAGGCAGAAAGGTGGCATTTTTGAACAATACACAGCTAGTCTTCCCTCCCCCTTCTCTGCAAGAATCCCTGATTGTGATTCCCTGACTATGTGATACATGGAAATGGATTGTAGGCAGGGGAAAAAAGGTACAATCAATGCTTCAAAGTAACCTTATTTTGAACCCCAAATGGGATTAACCTCACCAGTGAATACCAGTTTTGACAAAGCATAGGAATTCCTTATGAATCTTAGATGCCCTAGCTCAACTTACCTCTATGCAGTAAGCAACCTCTTGGCTCCCATACTCCTCAGTAACTATTGTACTGAGCACAAGGCAGAGGCAGCAAACTGGCAGAGGCTTGCAGATGTCTTTTGTTTGGCCCACACAATTTAAAAAAAAAAAAAAGGGAATTAGTTGTCAGTATTTAAAAAGTGAGAAATTTCAGGAGGGAGTGGTGGGTCATGCCTGTAATCCCAGTACTCTGGAAGGCTGAGGTGGGAGGATTACTGGATCCCAGGAGTTCAAGACCAGCTTAGACAACAGTGAAACCCTGTCTCTACAAAAAAAGACCATTGCTTTGCTAAACTCTGGTGTATCCTCATGGCTCTTTGCTGTGGCCACCATGTTTCCTAGTTTTGGCCCCCTTCCCTACCTTGGGGAGGTGAATCTCCTCTCTCTTTTTTGATCTCTTTCTAATTTACTTTCTAAATAAACTATATTTTTCAATTAAAATAAATAAATTAATTTTAAAAATTAGCTGAATGTGGTGGCACGTGCCTATTGTCCCAGCTATTGGGGGATGGGGGGCTGAGGTGGATGAACTGCCTAAGCCGAGGAGTTGGAGGCTGCAGTGAACCTTTATTATGCCACTACACTACAGCCTGGGTGACAGAATGAAACCCTGACTCAAAACAACAACAAAACAAACGACAATAGCAACAAACAAAATAAATGGGGAAATTTAATATAAAAACCAGACTTAAGGTTTTTCTTAAAATAAAACAGAGGCAGTTGGGTATGGTGACTCACCTCTGTAATCCTAGCACTTTAATCCTAGGCTGAGGTGAGAGAATTGCTTGAGCCCAGGAGTTCAAGACTAGCCTAGACAACATAGTGAGATAGCCTCTCTAAAAAAATACAAAATAAAAATTATCTGGGTATGGTGGCACACACCTGTAGTCCCAGCTACTTGGGAGGCTGAGGTGGAAGGACTGCCTGAGTCTAGAAGGTCAAGGCTGTGGTGATAGTGATTGTACCACTGTCTTCAACCTGGGCAACAGAGAGAGACCCTGACAAAAGAAAAACTAAAGAGGCCATGGGAAGTTTGGACTCAAATTCATACAGAGAATACTGTCTACTGTCCCACACCTGGCCAACTTCCTTTGTAAAAAAGTTTAGGTCTGACCCTGTAGACATTTAAGTTTGTATTGGTGGACCTGAGGCATTTCCTGAGGACTGACAGGAATGGGCTCCTCTTGTTCCTGGGTTGCGTTTAGAAGCCTGGCAACCTGAGGGTCTTGTCCTATTTCAGCAAGTCAAACTGGCTAAAAGTAGAGAAATCATTCCTTTTGAGTGTGATAGCCCTGCCTTCTGGAAAGAGCTCTGGTTTCAGGTAAAGGACAAAAGTGAGAGCCTCACTGAATCCCAGGGGGTTCCTGGACTGATTGGAGGAGACCTGACAGTTTTTTCTTACCCTTATAGCCTGAATGCGAGACACCCACAGCTTTTCTCCTGCCTCTCTTCCTCCAGTCACTTTCCCTCATTCTCCCACAGCTACCCACACATAGCACCCATGCACAAGCTGTTTGCACCATTTTATTCTGTTTTCTCAAGTGTGTGTGCTTTGATAAAGCCTAGCACTGAGCCACGCATATCTGGGCTGCTAGCATAGCCCTTCTGGTGACAAAAGACACTGGCTAGTGTCAAGGCAATGGCACAGGTGGAAAGGAAGAGAGTTCTAATAACTCTTCAAAGTTACTTATCATAAGACTAGCATACTGGACCAGGCACGGTGGCTCACGCCTGTAATCCCAGCACTTTGGGAGGCCGAGGTGAGAGGATTGCCTGAGCCCATGGGTTCGAGACCCACCCGGGCAATGTGGGAAGACCTCGTCTCTACAATAAATAAAAAAGTAGCCGGGCGTGGTAGTGTATGGCTGTAATTCTGGCTACTTGGAAGGCTGAGGTGAAAGGATCGCCGGAGCCCAGCAGGTTGAGGCTGCAGTGGCTGGGAGTGTGCCACTGCACTTCAGCCCGGGTGACAGAGTGAGACTCCAACTCAAAAAATAAAAAATAAAAAAGAATACATCAGATACACCATCAGAGAAGTGGTTCCTGAACCCAACTTACCTAGGGCAACAGTTCTCAAAGTGTGGTCCACAGACCAACAACATCAGCACTATATGTTAGCTTTTGAGGAATTCAGATTCTCAGATCTACTCCAGACCTACCTCACCCCTACTAGAATCAGGAACTCCAAGGGTGGAACCCAGAAGTCTGTGTTTTAACAAGTTCTTCAGGTGATTCTGATGAACACTAATATGAGAATTACTGTCCTTGGGATTTAAAAAGATAATACACATTTTTAGTCACCAAAGATCCTGATTTAGTAGGTCTGATTTAGTAGGTTCTTGGGGCCCAAGAAGATTTCAAAAGTTTCCGAGTTGATTCAGACTTGCAGCCAGATTCGAGAACCACTAAACATGAGGACTCATCTTTTCCTGGTCCCAGAATACTGTCCTTAGTTCTAGACCCAGCTCCTACCATCCTTTAGTTACTCACTCACCACACAAAGCAATGATGTGGCTGCTATCTTCGTGCACAAACTTCCTGGTGACAGCCTCCTCCATGATTTGCTTCACCTGTGGAAACATGGACAGCATCATTCTTATTATTTTATCATAAATGGCTTGGTTCCCTCCTTCTGGTTTGGGTTTTCAGACACTTGCAGAGATTATTAGGATGGAAGGAGTGGGGAAGCAAAGTTTCTTTAGCATGACCTGCTGTGAGCTTTTTGGAGAAGACACCAGGAAAAGAGATGTCAAAAGCCCACGAACCAATCAGTGCAGATGTCCTAGCCCAGGTGGGAGAATAGGGATAGGATGCTTTTGCTCATCTGCATTCAATTGATGATTTCTGGGCAGACATACGGGGGGGTGCAAAAAATCCAGATTTATAAAAAATTGTATAATTATTCTTACATGTTTCAACTTCAGTCACCTTTAAAGTACTCTCCTTTGATGCAATACACCTATCGAGATGCTTTTTCCACTGCTCAGAACAGTTTTTGAACTGGTAATTTTAATGCCATTTAGTGATTCCGCGGTTTTTTCTTTTACCTCTTCCATATCAGCAAAACATTTCCCTTTGAGGACTTCTTTCATCCATGTAAACAAAAAAAAAGTCACTTGAGAAGAGACAGAATGAATAGAGAGGGTGGGACACAGGGGTCATGCTGTTTTGGTCAAAAACTGCTGAACACTCAGCACAGTGTGGGCAGTGTGTGTCTACATCCCCTATTATGAATGAGCAAACGTGTTGAAAGAATCTTCAAGCTGGGCTTGGTGGCTCAGCCTGTAATCCCGCGCCTTTGGGAGGCTGAGGTGAGTGGATTGCCTGAGCCCGCGGGTTCGAGACCCGCCTGGGCAGCAAGACCTCATCTCTACAATAAATCAAAAAATCAGCCGGGTGTGGTTGCGCATGCCTGTAATTCCGGCTACTTGGAAGGCTGAGGCGGAAGGATCCCCGGAGCCCAGCAGGTCGAGGCTGCGGTGGCCGGGAGTGGCCACTGCACTCCAGTCTGGGCGACAGAGTGAGACTTTAACTCAAAAAAAAAAAAAAAAGAATCTCCAAAAAAGTCACCAAAGCCGAATGTAGTCTCTCAAAACGCTAGCTGATACACTGATACCAGTGAGTTCCTAGAACACTTATCTAGTGGAGGGAGCCTATACTACAAGGGGTTTGCCCTCTAAAAAAATTCCATTTTTTTGGGGTCCCCTGTCACTGTCCTTTAGAGAGAACTGTCTCCACAGCCTGTAGATAACAACCTGCCCTCCTATTTTCCTCCTTCTCCAAGGATAGGGGAAGTTCTCATGCCCCAGGCACATTTTCTACATGCTAAAAAGTTCAGTCTTCTTTCTCTCTAGGGGCTAAGACCTTGATGTTTTGGGTTCCTACTTGGATGTAAAT
Source organism: Carlito syrichta (assembly GCF_000164805.1). NCBI lineage: Eukaryota > Metazoa > Chordata > Mammalia > Primates > Tarsiidae > Carlito > Carlito syrichta. The sequence goes on from NW_007247343.1 coordinate 202,784, forward strand.
GCTTCCAAATACATTGTAAGGTAAGCAGTCACATCATTAAGAAAGCAGTTTTAAAAACTTATCTACTGATGTACAATAAACATATAGAAAAGAGCTGATATCAAAACGATACAGGTTGGTGAATTTTCATCAACAGAACACACCTGTGAAACCAGCATCAAGAGCAAGAAACATGTGACCAGCACCCAAAGCACACTCACCCTGTCAAGTTCCCTTCCAGTCAGTACTCCCCAAGGGTACCAATTATCCCAACTTCTAACACTATAGACTAGTTTTGTGGGTTTTTATACTTTTCATAAATGAAAATTCACTCAGTGTACAGTGCTTTGTAACTGTTTTGTTTTTGCTCACCTATGTGATTCTGAGATGTGTTCATGTTGTATATAGTTGTAGATTGTTCATTCTTTTTTTGAGTTGGAGTCTCACTCTGTCGCCCAAACTGGAGTGCAGTGGCCGCTCCCGGCCACCACAGCCTCGACCTGCTGGGCTCCGGCGATCCTTCCGCCTCAGCCTTCCAAGTAGCTGGAACTACAGGCGTGCGCTACCACGCCCAGCTAATTTTTGATTTATTGTAGAGATGAGGTCTCGCCAAATTGCCCAGGCGAGTCACGAACCCGCGGGCTCAGACAATCCACTCACCTCAGCCTCCCAAAGGCGCAGGATTGCAGGCTGAGCCACCAAGCCCGGCTGATTGTTCATTCTTTATTGTGTGAACACATCACAATTGACTCACATTTGGGAAGTTTCCAGTTTGGGGCTGTTATGACTAGTGCTGCTATGAACATTCTAGACATATCTTTTGGTAGACATGTATGCTCACTTTTTTGGACTTATGTTTTAGGCAAGAAATTTTTTTTATTTTTTAATTTTTTTGTAGAGATGAGGTCTTTCTATGTTGCTTAGGCTGGTCTTGAACTCCTGAGCTCAAGAAGTGATCCTTTCCACCTTGGTCTCCCAAAGTGCTAAGATTACAGGCATGCACCACCACGCCCCGCATAGGCAAGGAATTTCACATGCATATTCTTCACTTTACTAGATATTGCTAAATTGCTCTCCAACGTTGTAGCAATTTTTTTTTTTTTTTTTTTGAGTTGGAGTCTCACTCTGTCGCCCAGACTGGAGTGCAGTGGGCCC
>NW_007247343.1:203949-209876 GCF_000164805.1 Carlito syrichta
TTTTTTGATTTATTGTAGAGATGAGGTCTATGCCAAGTTGCCCAGGTGGGTCTCGAACCTGTGGGCTCAGGCAATCCACTCACCTTGGCCTCCCAAAGTGCTGGAATTACAGGCTGAGCCACCGAGGCAATTTTTTTTTTTTTTTGAGTCGGAGTCTCACTCTGTTGCCCAGGCTGCAGTGCAGTGGCACACTCATGCTTACCACAGCCTTAACTTGCTGGGCTCAGGTGATACTTCCGCCTTAGCCTTCCAAGTAGCTGGAACTACAGGCATGTTCCACCATGCCCAACTAATTTTTTTTTTTTTTTTTTGTAGAGATGAGGTTTCGCCATGTTGCCCAGTTGGTTTTGAAGCCCTGAGCTCAGGTAACCCTCTCACCTCTATCTTCCAAAGTGTTGGGATTACAGGCATGAGCCACTATGCCTGGCCAGTTGTACCAATTTACATTCCATCAGCAGTGTATGAGGTTTTAGTTGCTCTCAACATTTAAGCCAAGTACTGTTGATGTCCTGGGGAGACCTGCCAGGAGACAGATACTAATACTGGAGATATTTTTTTTTTTTTTTTTGAGTTGGAGTTTCACTGTCACCCAGGCTGGATGGAGTGCAGTAGTGGCACACTCACAGCCACCGCAGCCTCGACCTGCTGGGCTCTGGTGCTCCTTCCACCTCAGCCTTCCAAGTAGCTGGAACTACAGGTGCATGCCATCACACCCGGCTAATTTTTTGATTTACTGTAGAGATTAGGTCTTGCCAAGTTGCCCAGGCTGGTCTTGAACCTCTAGGCTCAGGCAATCCTCTCGTCTCGGCCTCCCAAAGTGCTGGAATTCCAGGCACGAGCCACAACACCTACCCAACACTGGAGATTAGAGATATGGATTACCTCAACACTAGTGTAAAAATATTAAAGCAAACCCTGGGCAGAGCTAGTCTTTGTTATTTTTTGGACAGGCACGTAGTGCTTAGATGCTGCTCTGTCTCCCAAAGCCCCCACCCAGGACTGTATAGTTTGGAGAGTTGAAGAGTGTCAAAGGCCTGGGAAGGAGGAAGGATCTGGAGGCTCTTCCAAGCTGGAAACTGCTCATGGTTAGTGGTTAGGCAAAGGGATCAGATCAATTCATGCAGTCTAAGCTATTAAAAGCTTCCTAGATTATTTCCTAAGGGGTATTTGCACTAAACAGAGCATGATGTCACAGCTAAACCCTTGGAGGCATCTGAAGCAGGATGATGGGAGAGATTTTGGGGTTAGAAGGACCTACAGATGACCCTAGAATTATATCAGAGGTCCTTTGTGAAAGGCCAGCTTTGCCTACAATTAACCTTGTTGTCTCTTCTTGTGGAAGAGAAAAAGGATATGTTTCTCTAGAAATCAAGCACTGAAGAAGGAAGGGAAATACACTGAGTTCAGAGCAGATCTACCTTTTGCTGGGTAACTGTGGCATATTGTGAACATTTCTCACATTTTTTTTGAGTTGAAGTCTCACTGTCATCCAGGTTGAAGTGCAGTGGTATGCTTACGGCCACCGTGGCCTTGACCTGCTGGGCTCAGGTGACCCTTCCGCCTTAGCCTTCCAAGTGGCTGGAACTACAGGAGTGTGCTACCACTCTTGGTTAATTTTTTGATTTATTGTAGAGATGAAGTCTTGCCAAGTTGCCCAGGCTGGTCTTGAACCCCTGGACTCAGGCAATCCTCTTGCCTCAGCCTCCCTAAGTGCTGGGATTACAAGCTTGAGCCACCACATCTGGCCTTCTCACGTTTTTTTAGTAATAATTCTTGGAGTAGTAAGGAATCCTCTCACCCTCACCTCAGCCTTCTTTTTTTTTTTGAGTTGGAGTCTCACTCTGTCGCCCAGGCTGGAATGCAGTGGCCGCTCCCGGCCACCGCAGCCTCGACCTGCTGGGCTCCAGCGATCCTTCCACCTCAGCCTTCCAAGTAGCTGGAACTACAGGCGTGTGCTACCACACCCGGCTAATTTTTTGATTTATTGTAGAGGTGAGGTCTCATCAAGTTGCCCAGGCGGGTCTTGAACCCGTGGGCTCAGGCAATCCACTCACCTCAGCCTCCCAAGGCGCGGGATTACAGGCTGAGCCATTGAACCCAGCTTTGCCTCAGCCTTCTAAGTAGTGAGGAAAAAGTCAGTACTTTCTCAAAAATCTTTCCCATTATTTCTGACCAACCCTCAAATTTGGATTATACCGATAATCCCAGCACATCTGTTTGCAATTTTGGGGTACAGTTGCTTTTCTGTTTTTGTTTATATTCTTCAAGTTGTGGAAGGGGGCTTAAAAAGACATCTATAATGTCAAAAATTAGGTTAAGCATTTACTCAGCCTTTGCACAGTTAAGCATGTTCTCAGCCTTTGCAGAGTTAAAAAAAAGTTTCTCTTCCTGGAAACTGGCAACAGCACCTGCTGGCTAGGTTAAACTGTTTAACAGCTTTTTTTTTTCCGCTTCTGTGAACCCCAGTAGCATTGCTTGAAAAGTACCTAGGCCTCCAGGATGTTGCAGTTTGGCCCACTCGGAAAGTCCCAATATGGTTTTGCCCCATTTAAGCAAGTCCCTACAGCAAATGGGGGCCCCTGCTGTGGTACTGGCATGTCCAGCAGGCAAGTGGCTGCCAGTTGGCTCTTGGCTAATAAATCTCTCCTTTTTTTTATAACTTGTACTTTTGGTGTCAGTGTCTGTGAATTAAGCACTCAGTCCCTATTTCATTTGGGGGCTTGCCCGGGAGATCTGAGAGCTTAATCCCCAGCCCCAATCACCAGCTGACCTTGTGGGTCTGCATACCCGCGAACCTCAGTGTTCGTCGGGCCTGGTGAGTCTGTGGACTCGCAAACGGCTAATTGTCTCCCTGGGAGACTCACAATGTCCCCAGAGCTCTCTGAGAGGTGAGTCAAGTTCCTGTTCTGTTTGTGCACACTTCTGGTTGGACCCGCAGGAAAGCTGGATGCAGCACTAATTCCTGGGTTCGAGGTCCCAGTGAGACGTCACTGGGCCCTCTGGTATTGCCTTTGGGCAGTTAGGTCTGTCTGGAGCCCAGGGTGAAACTTAGAGTGGGGGGAAGCCCTGTCCACTTCTAAGTGGACACGGGGGCTGAGCATTCACTCCTCCAAAAGTACAACGACCTGCTTCAGAATAAGCATTCCTTGGTTCAGGGGGCAACCGAGACTCAATTATGCCCCTGGACCACTGAAAGAACAATAAATTTGGGAAAAGGGGAAGTAACTCATTCATTCCTAGTAATCCCAGACTGCCCATACCCACTCCTGGTACGTGACCTCTTACACAAGCTTAAGGCCAACATAGGTTTTGAGGAAACCACGGCAGCAGTAAGCCTAAACCCACCAGGGGCATAAAAAATTCTTATTACTGTTCCCCTAAGTGAGGAATACGTGTTAACAGAAGGTGAGGTCCCTCTTGACTCTTCAAACGCCATACTGCTGGCTCAGCTGCAGACTGTTTCCCCAAGTCTGGGTTGAATTAAACTCCCCTGGGCTGGCATCCCATCAACCGCCAGTCATTGTACATCTAAAGTCAGGCAACGCCCATTAGGGTAAAACAGTACCCTATATCCCCAGAGGCCTGAAAAGGCATAGGAATCCACATCCAGTGTCTCCGGGAAACTGAAATCCTAGTGCTGTGCCATTCATCCTGGAACAACCTGCTTCTTCCTGTCAAAAAGGCGGGCACAGGAGACTACCGCTCTGTCCAGGACCTCAACAGGTGAGTGGAGGTCAACAGGAGAGTGGAGGATATCTATCCCACAGTCCCCAACCCTGGACCTTAAGGATGCCTTCTTCAGCATCCCATTGGCTAAGCAGAACCAACCCTTGCTTGCCTTTGAAAGGACAGATCCTGAAAAAGGGGGAAATGACCAGTTAACCTGGACACAACTCCCACAAGGATTTAAAAACTCTCCCACACTGTTCGATGAAGCTCTCTGCCAAGACCTCCAAGCTTTTCGGCAACAGCACCCTGAAGTGACGCTGCTACAGTATGTAGATGATCTGTTAATTGCAGCTACATCGGAAGGTGAGTGCCTGCATGCCACCAGGCACCTGCTTAAAGAACTTCAGACTCTGGGGTATTGGGTGTCAGCAAAAAAGGCCCAGCTCTGTGTAACTGTAGCCACATACCTTGGGTAGAACCTCGAAGGAGGTAAAAGATCCCTGACAGCCCAGCGCATTTGGGCTATAGCAGGCATCCTGGACCCAGGAAGCAAAAGGCAGGTCCGGGAATTCTTGGGAGCTGTAGGATACTGTCGACTATGGATCCTTAAGTTTGCTGAACTCGCAAAACCCCTCTATGAAATAACCAAGGGACCAGAGGCTAATTTTAAATGGACACCAGAGGGGGACAAAACTTTCCAAGCCCTTGTTGTGGGACTGGCATGTCCAGCAGGCAAGTGGCTGCCGGCTGGCTCTTGCCTAATAAACCTCTCCTTTTTTTAATAACTTGTACTTTTGGTGTCAGTGTCTGTGAGTGAAGCGCTCAGTCCCTATTTCAAAGTCTCTGTCACTAGACTGCTTTCTCCTGAGAATAATCACTGAGATTTTTCTTTTTGAGGACAGCAGAATTGGGACTTAAATGCTGATTTGATAAACCCCTGGCCTAAGAAACCCTTCCTTGGTCACTTCACAGCAAAGGCACAATGAAGCTTCTTCCATAAGCTGGAAAGGTGATGGTTTCAACTACATCTTTACCAAGGAGAGGAACAGGAATACATGTTAGGGCACAGTAGCCAGGCCATGGTTAATGCATGAGAACCACCTAGAACTTTCCCAGGTTTTATGGGAACCTAGACTTTTCTCCAGTTCTAAAACTCTAAGCCCTCAAATGGGGTACATTTATATATGAAGTAGTTAGCAACTTATTTTTGAGTTAAAGAAATCTAAACTCAGAGGGGTTAAGTAACTTACTCAAGGTCACACAGAACTAGGTTGTTCAACTATTCCAAAATTTATGCTTTTCCAACAGGCCTTGAAGTCTCCAAAAATCAGCATATTTATTTACCAAATAGTTACTGAGTGCCTACAGTGTGCCAGGCACTGGATACTGAGTAGTGGACAAAACAGAGGGGTTCCTGGACCTCATGGAGTTTACTTATCTGGCAGACACTAGCCAGGGAAGCAGGTGGGGGGAAGGAGGCTTAATCCATTTAAATCTATTCTGCGGGTTTCAGCTCTCCAGCTCTCATATGGGAGTGAGTCATCCATATGGGCAACCCCCTCCAACCACCGAAATTGAAATGGGCTTTTGGGTAGGGTCAAGGTAAAGGGGGTTAGTAGAGGAAGGACTCTTTTTCTAAAGTGCGGGGCTTCCTTCAAAAAGGAAAAAACAATCGAGCTTTAAAACCCGTTCTCAAGAAAAACCCCCGGTCTCTGGGTAAGGTGGTGGGCGTGGAGGGAGATTCAGTGAGGTGTGCGGGTAACCCTAGGGCAGGTACGACTCAGTTGCCAGGGGGCCACTGGAGGGGGAGTGTAAGAAAAGAGGGCGCTAAGCCCCCAAAACACCCACTTGGCGGCGCGGGGCCCCGCCCCCTCCCCAGGCGGCGCGGGCAATGAATGGGCCGCTCTGGTTCTCCAGAAATCGCCGCCACCCCTCCCCCGACCTCGGTCTCCCAGCGCTGCTGCCGTCACAGGGCGGGGAGCTGCGGGACCGCGAAGCAAACAAGCCCCGGAGCGCCGGCCTGGCCCCTCGAGCCGACGGGCGCTGCTCCCCTAGCTGCCAGAGGGACTGGAGCCGCAGCCCGTCCAGGACTCCGCCCCCACCCAGGCCAGGCTTCGCCGGCAGGTGCCCGGGAGGAGGGGCGGGCGCTGACCTTTTGGCCCCCTGGGCCGCCGAGCCAGAGCACGAGCCCCCCGACTTTACCTCCTTTTTCACGTTCCACAGCAGTTTCTCTTTGACTGCGTCCTCCGCGCTACCCA
>NW_007247343.1:210083-216955 GCF_000164805.1 Carlito syrichta
GAGCCTCAGGCCACCCAGATGCCCTCTGATTCTACCCCTCGTTCCCCGGCGGGAAGGAAAGGGTGGGGAAATGAGAGGGTTGGGGCCAGGCATTGGGTTCCCCTACGGCTCGAGTCTGCCCATGGGGAAGCCAGTGTCCTTCGCCTGGCCCCATGACTCCTCTGAATGCCCAGGCAAACCGTCGCCATTCATTTGTACAGTTTTTGGGAAGAGAAGTGGGAGCGCAGTCGTTCCGAGCCTGAGGGCACGAGGACCACGGCCAGCTCCCCTGTCCCTTACGGGGTCGTCAAGTCCCGTCGAGTCCCGTCTGCCATGTGGAAGATGACGACGCGTGCTGGAATAACGGACTGGCCGGACCTTGTAGGGAGCAGATGGAGAGGTGAGAGAAGGGCCTTCCACGCGATTCGCTCTCGAACTTCAGCCTCAAGGGAACCGAGGGAGCGAAAAGGTTGCTCAAAGTGATAAAGGACACCTGCAGTCGCAAACTATAGAGCTGCGTGACCCAATCTAGGTGAGAGGAGGGGCTTGGGGCCTCTTCCGCACGAATAGTGTTCCATTCAACACCTTCCTACGTGATGCAACTTTATAGCGCAAAAAGTGAAAATACAAGGGAGCAAAAAGCAGCCCTGCTGAACCGAGAGCCCGAACCTCGAGAGTCTACATCTGGTGTTTCGTTTATTTATTTAATTATTATTTTTTGAGTTGTTGTCTCACTCTGTCGCCCAGGCTGGAGTGCAGTGGCACACTCAGGGCTACTGCAGCCTCCCCTGCTGGGCTCAGGCGATCCTTCCGCCTTAGCCTTACAAGGAGCTGGAATTACAGGCGTGCGCCACCACGCCCGGGTAATTTTTTTGATTTACTGTAGAGACAAGGTCTCGCCATGTTGCCCAGGCTGATCTCGAATCCCTGGGCTCAGGTAATCCTCTCGCCTCCGCCTCCCAAAGCACTGGGATTACAGGCGTGAGCCACCGCTTCTCGCAACATCTGGCGTCTTAAAGCCCCGACCGCAGACTGTGGAATCAGAAAAGTTCCCATCCCGGCTTTGCGGTGACTCGGGAGCGGCGCTTCCGGAGACGGGAGGAAAAGACCCTTGCAAGAGGCCGCCGGGAGTCGGCCCCGGAGAAGGCCCGCCCCCAGCCCGCCTCCTTGGAGGGGACCGGAAACACCCAGCCTGGCCCGGAAGTAGTATTGATTTGGTACACGCGAGCCGAGGCATGGCTGCTCATCGCTCCGGTCCGCTGAAGCAGCTCAATAAAGCTCATAAAGGCGGGCGGCATCGGGGTCGGGGATCTGCACAGCGGGACGGCAAGGGTGAGAAAATAGGGTGGGAGAAAGAGAAGCTATTTAGGTGGTATTAACTTTTTCCCCATGTGTAGACAGAGCTACCGTCTCCGCGTTGGGCCCCGCGCGAAAGGCCTCTTCTAAGGTCGGCGGATAGGGGTCCCTTTTCTTGACCTTTTTGTGTTGCTGAACACAACAGTCCCTTCTGCTCTGCCCTCCAGGCCGTCTAGCGCCGAAAATCCTAAGCAAGAAGGTGAGAAAAGAACTCAGCAGGGTAGACCAGAGGCATCGCGCCAGCCAGCTCCGAAAGCAGAAGAAGGAGGCGGTGAGAAGAGCGGGATTGGGAAATGGTGCCACTTCTCAACCATTCTAGGTGGCTAATACCTCGAACTAGAAAATATGACCTAGGGAATGGGCCGGACATATAATAACTTAGAGCACGTGTCTGGCTTGCCGGTCTGGCACTGGAGCATTCTTTTCTTTGGTCACAACTTCTGCCACTCGGCTGGTATAAATGCAGCCTTTTAAAAGAGATGCTGGTGAGAGTTGTGGGGAGGGAGCATCTATACTGTTGGAAATGAAGTACTGAGACATAGATGCTTTCTGTTCCTTTCTCTTCTCAGGTTCTGGCAGAGAAGAGACAGTTGGGCAGCAAGGATGGCCCTCCTCATCACGTGCTGGTGGTCCCCCTGCACGAGAAGATATCCCTGCCAGAGGCCTTTCGGCTCCTTCAGGATAGGGACACTGGAACAGTACACATGCATGAGTGGGGAAGCTCCCATAGCTTTATGCTGCTATGCCCCCGCTTGAAACATCGGTGGTTTTTCACATCTGCAAGGCCAGGTTAGAGTATATGGTGATTTTTTTTACCATTATGTTTGAGTAGTGGTAAATTTTCTTAGTTCAACGTACTGGTGCTGACCACTTGTTACTGTGTTTTTCTACTCCCAGGGGATCTGCACACTTTGTTAGACATGGGTAAAGTAGCTGATACCATCCTGTTCCTCCTTGATCCACTAGAAGGCTGGGACAGCACCGGGGATTACTGCCTTTCCTGCCTCTTTGCTCAGGGCCTTCCTACCTATAGTAAGTGAGTTGGAATATTGGAGGCCAGGGAAGAAAGTGAATTAGTATTTATTGGGCACTTATAATTTGCCAGGTACTATGCCTGGTATTTGATATAGGAATATAACTGAATGGGTTGTATTCAGCTGGTGGTGGGGTGTTCATGTACAGATTAAACTTGGTCTGTTGTTTACAAATTATCAGTCAAGGTACCTTTTTATTTCTGGCTGTCTTTTGCCCAAAGAAAGAAGAATTTGAAGGTTGATTTCACTGTGAAATTTCTTTAGGGTAGTTGAGTGTTGGATTTCTCTGGGCTTACAAGTGAGTGAGCTTTTGGGTTGTTTGTGAACCATAGGGGAGGTTTTCATGTAGTGAAGCAACACGTCATGAAGCCCTTTCTGTTTTGCTTACAGCATTAGCTGTTCAGGGGGTTTCTGGCCTCCCACTAAAGAACCAAATAGATGCCCGAAAGAAGCTAAGCAAAGCAGTGGAGAAGCGCTTCCCAAATGACAAACTCCTCCTGTTAGATACCCAACAGGAGGCAGCGATCCTGCTCAGGCAGTTGGCTAACCAGAAGCAGCGACATCTTGCTTTTCGCGATCGGAGGGCCTACCTGTTTGCCCATGCTGCTGATTTTGTGCCTTGTGAAGAGAATAACTTGTTGGGCACTTTGAAAATTTCAGGCTATGTTCGTGGGCGGACTCTAAATGTAAATAGCTTGCTGCATATCACTGGACATGGTGATTTCCAGATGAAACAGATAGATGCCCCCGTGGACCCTTTCCCTTTAAATCCTAGAGTAATTAAATCCCAAAAGGACCCAGGCATGGCAATGGAGGTAAGACTGATATTCTTAAAATACATATACTGTATTTCATATGTAAGTTGGCACAGGATGGAAATTTAAATTCAGAGAAGGTCGTCTGTACACAGATGAATGAGGAGACTGCTCATTTGAATAAGGCAATAGTCAATTACAATTTTTTTTTTTTTAGTTGGAGTCTTACTCTCACCCATACTGGAGTGTAGTAGTATGCTACTGCAGCCTTGATCCTTCCACCTCAGCCTTCCAAGTATCTGGAACCATAGGTATATGCCACCACGCCCAGCTACAAGGCCCGTCTCAAATATGTTGATAAATCACATATTTATCCAGCAGTTCCTAGGTACACTAAATTGCAGTTGGCTCTGAGTTTATAGAAGACACACGAGATGTGGTCACTTTCCTTAAATAATTTACTTGGGTCAGAAAAAAATGGCAAACATCTGTGAAATAAAGATTGAGAAAATGGTTAAGGTACGGACTTCTTGTGGAGGTAAAGAAAGGCTAGCAGACCAGGCGCAGTGGCTTACTCCTATAATCCCAGCACTTTGGGAGGCCAAGGTGAGAGGATTGCCTGAGCCTAAGGGTTTGAAACCAGCCTGGGCAACTTGGTGAGACCACATCTCTACAATAAATAAAAAATTAGCCTGGTGTGATGGCGCGTGCCTGTAGTTCCAGCTACTTGGAAGCCTGAGGAGGAAGGATCACCTGAGCCCAGCAGGTTGAGGCTACAGTGGCCATGAGCAAGTCACAGCACTCCAGCCTGGGTGACTGAGACTCCAACTCAAAAAAAAAAAAAAGAGAAAGCAGACTAGCAAACTTCAAAGAAGAGAGTGGACTTGAGCCAAGTATTGAGAAGGATGAATGTGATTTATGAGTTAAAGAGAGATCAAAAATATCCTAGAAGATAGAGACAATACTAGGCACAGTGATGGGTCAAAGGGTTTCTTTGAAGAAATCAACTTGGAGGAAGTGAGGTATATAATGCATAGATAGGAATTGGACCAGATTAAGAAAACCCTCAATAGCCAAGTAGAGGTATTGATACTTAAAATGCCTAGGAAATTAGAGAATGGCCATTTGAAAATTTTTTCTGTTTTATTCATCTTGTACAAGAGGACTGAAATTTCTCGATCTTTTTGGTTACTATGTTAGATTTATTTAGATTTTAGGTTAATGTTGGACTATCACCTGCTTTTGTTTTTCAGATTTGTGCTGCAGATACTGTAGATGATATGGAAGATGATCTTAAGGTCCTAATGAAGGCAGACCCTGATAGACAGGAATCCTTGCAAACAGAGGTTATCCCAGATCCAATGGAAGGGGAGCAAACCTGGCCCACTGAGGATGAGCTGAGTGAGGCAAATGGTTGGTATTGGCAAACTTGTTTGTAATTTATCTAACCTGGAATTGTGGATTTCGCCGAGCTGCTCACATTGAGGACAGGACCCTCTATGTGAGATGGGAATGTAGTTGAAGGTGTGCCACCTATTGTTATCTCCAAATGCTGTATGTTGGCAACTGAGCAAACATTGGACACAACTTTGCTCCATTTCTCAAAATTACTTGTGTTAATGTTTTATAAAAAACAGATAAATAACATTGGATTCATTGCAGGGTTTATTTAGTTGTGTAAGTATTGCTAATTGTGAGGCAGCTGAATTGAATTTGGACGTGGTGTGTTTTACTTGTGTCTGCTAGAGTTACCTGTGTTGGCAGCAATATATAGTACGCTGCCTAGGTGAGAATAATCTGAGTGATAGGGAAAGGGGTATATAATTTGCTTAATTTTTTGGGCTTTTACAGATTTCTTGAAGGAAAGTTCCAAAGTGGTAAAGAAGGTCCCCAAAGGAACATCCAGTTACCAAGCTGAATGGATTTTGGATGAAGATGGCCAAAGTGATGGGGAAGGAGATGAATATGATGATTTAGAACATGAGGATTTTATGGGAGAGGAATCTCAGGTAAGGATATGGGCTTCGAAATTAGAAAGTGGCCATTTGGAAAATTTTGACAAGTTTTAGTCTTCTGTTTCATTTATCTCCAACGTGAGGACTGAAATACATGAGGCCACTTTTGTGTACAGCTCCAAGGCAAAGTGCGGTCCTGATTTTGAGGGGGCTTGTGGTCAGTTTCTTAGAAATGACTTATAGTTGCCAGGAATGAGACTTTTATAATTTAGTCTGCATTAGAGTTTATATTGTTTGGGAATAGGCATCTCATAAAATTATTTTATTCTTAGCTTATTGGCCTTTGGAGTAGAGACCAATGTGGGTTTCTTCCTAAATAACTGTAATCCTTTATTCTATAGGATGAGAGTAGTGAAGAGGAAGAAGAGGAATGTGAAACTATGACTATAGGAGAGTCTATGTGTGATGATCTATATGATGAGAAAGTAGATGAAGAGGCGGAGGAAAAAATGTTGGAGAAATATAAGCAAGAAAGACTGGAAGAGATGTTTCCAGATGAAGTGGATACCCCCCGTGACATGCCTGCTAGAATTCAGTTAGTCAACGAGTCTGAATTCAATCAATAGGTTTTTATTTAAAATGCACTTGGCTCAGAATTATGTCAATGTGATGCAAAAGAAAAAAACTCATTGTTCTTGCTCCTGAAAGGCTAACATTTTATATGGGAAGGCAAGACATACATACAGCAAATAGTAATTTATAATCAAGTTCTAGTCTGTGATACAGACTAATGTTTAAAACTTTAATGAAGGAGAGATACTAAGGTTAATTAGCAAATATATCTTCCTATAGGAGCTGACACTCAATTGAAGTATGTAACGTTTGAAGATTTGGGTGGGGGGAGGGTTGGGTAGAATAGCAGAAATCTAAGCATGAAGGTATAGATGATCATGTCTGCTCTAGAAGTAAGTCTGACTAAAGAAGTTCATGTTGGATATTAGAAAGATAAGGCTATTACCAAGTTCCCTGTTTTTGTCATGTTAAAGATTTCTCTGACAGGCAACAGGGAGCCACTGTAAATATGTCCTTTGTCAGTGAGAATCTTGGGTTTGGTTTTGAAATACTCATTACATACCATTTTGGAATGTAGTCTTGGTTTAAGCTGTTAGGCTGTTTTAGAGATAGTGATTAAAGTTCTTCGAAGCTAGAATCTTAGTCATTTTAGAAGTGACTTAGGTCTATGTAGCACCATATAAATCTGACTTAATTTTTTTAAAATCTTCTTTTGTAGATTTCAAAAATACAGAGGCCTCAAAAGCTTCCGGACGTCTCCATGGGATCCTAAGGAAAACCTTCCTCAAGATTATGCCCGGATCTTTCAGTTTCAGAGCTTTACTAGTACTAGGAAAAGCATCTTTAAAGAGATTGAGGAAAAAGAGGTTGAAGGAGCTGAGGTATCTACCTTCCCTTGTTCATCCTGTAATTTTCTTTCATTTGCCAAAGTGCTCCCTATTTTATTCCTTCTCTTGGCATAAGAATCATACCTTATTTAGTTTTATGTTGCATTAGGGGATCCACTGAGTCATTGATAAAAGTGATATTGGGAACAAAAGGGTTATTAGAGGTATTAAATGGAAAAGTTGAATCTAGGTAATCAAGGCATCATGAAGGGAGTGAGAGTTGGATTTAAAAAGGTAATATGAGAGACTTGACATATTTGGAGAAATGCTTTCTTAGTATTGGGATTTTTTTTTTTTTTTTTTGAGTTGGAGTCTCACTCTTTCGCCCAGACT
>NW_007247343.1:216975-221148 GCF_000164805.1 Carlito syrichta
ACTGCAGCCTCGACCTGCTGGGCTCCGGTGATCCTTCCGCCTCAGCCTTCCAAGTAGCCGGAATTACAGGCATGCGCTACCACGCCCCTGATTTTTTGATTTATTGTAGAGGTGAGGTCTCGCTGCCCAGGCGGGTCTCGAACCCGTGGGCTCAGGCAATCCACTCACCTCAGCCTCCCAAAGGTGCGGGATTATAGGCTGAGCCACCAAGCCCAGCTAGTATTGGGATTTTTAAAGGTAACCTCGTGATTGTTTTCTCTTTCTTATGGCAGGTTGGCTGGTATGTCACAATTCATGTCTCTGAAGTCCCTGTCTCAGTGGTTGAGTGCTTCAGGCAAGGAGCACCCTTGATTGCATTTTCTTTACTACCTCATGAACAGAAGGTGAATTAGTGTCTTGTGGGAAATGGGGAGTTATGAAATTTTCCAACCCGTTCTGACAGTCTAAAATTCTGTTTATATGATTGACATTTTGCTCATTGGGATGCAGAAATTCTGCCTTTATGATTAGGAGTCAGAATAATAGAGAAGTCAATGATGGTTTTACCCAATATGTCTGAACCTATCTGAAGCATCTCAGTGATGCAGTCTCTGTGTGGTTCTGAGACTTCTCTGAGAAAAGTATATTTTTCAGGTTAGATTTTCACCAGGGGTTGGCAGCCTTAAAAATAAAGGTTAATGCCAAGGTATAGACCTCTTTTCACTTGATGGCCAGTAGTTGTATATGTTGGGGGGGGGTGGTATGTAACAGCTGTTTGGCTGGTTTAAGTGTTGAGAAAGAGGGGGCTTAAATGAGTGGTTTTGTGTGTGGTAAGTGAATGACTTGAAGGTCACTGATTTTTGTGGCTGATGTTGAGCTCTTTTATGTTAGATGCAGGAAGGTAAGCTAGCATAGAAGGGTGCCTGAAAGTTCTGATTAGACTGTGTTTGACTCCAATGCCAGTCATTGATGGGGGTGAAGGGATGAATCGGTTCTGTCATGTACACTCCACCATTAATTATTTGTTAGGTCTTACAGTGAATCTGAATCTTCTAATTTGGGATGCCTTCTTTTAGGTTGACAGTTGTATTCCTAGAGTATGAAGGTTTTTTTGTTTTGTTTTCTTATTTGGTACCCAGATGTCAGTATTGAATATGGTAGTGAGGCGAGACTTGGGCAACACTGAACCTGTGAAAGCCAAAGAAGAGCTGATCTTCCATTGTGGATTCAGGCGCTTCCGAGCCTCTCCTTTATTCTCTCAGCACACTGCAGGTTAGCAGTGGGGAACATCTGAGTTCTTGTCCATCTTACTGTTTTTTGGTAATCTTACTTTTGGTGGAGATGTATAGAATCCACAGTTTCAAACTTTTACATCTCTAGGTTAGAGGTATTTTTCAGTACTCTGGCTTAGGAGCCAATGATGTTTTTATTCAAAATGTCTGAACCTGGCTGAAGTATCCCAGAGTTGCAACCTCTGTGTAGTGCCGAGGCTTTTCTGCCATGAGTCTTTGTTCCAGAGTAGGTTTTGAATAGGAATTGGCAGCCTTATAAAAAGGGTGTGGAAACCTTGGTGTCTAATGTGCCAAGGGCACTGTGGGAGGGCTGGAGGCTGGGTGTGGCTCATAGTTAGGTAAAACAGAGAGAGATGGGTTTTGAGATGTTATGAGACTACTGGGTGAGGGTTTAAAGAAGGTGAGGGCTTATTTTTATTTTTTGGTTTTTTTTGAGTTGGAGTCTCACTCCATCACCCAGACTGGAGTGCAGTGGCACGCTCCCGGCCACCGCAGCCTTGGCCTGCTGGGCTCTAGTGATCTTTTTACCTCAGCCTTCCAAGTAGCTGGAACTACAGGCACGTGCTACCATGCCCAGCTAATTTTTTATTTATTGTAGAGATGAGGTCTCACCAAGTTGCCCAGGTGGGTCTCAAACCCGCGGGTTCAGGTAATCCACTCACCTCGGCCTTCCAAAGCGCTGGGATTACAGGCTGAGCCACCGAGCCCAGCCTATTTTTTTTTTTTTTTTCCTTCTTGAGTTGGAGTCTCTGTGAGGCAGGCTGGAGTACAGTGGCATGCTCATGACCACTGCGGCCTCTACCTGCTGGGTTCAGGCGATCCTTCCGCTTCAACCTTTCAAGTAGATGGAACTACAGGCATGTGCCAACACGTCCTGCTGGTTTTTTAAAAAAAATTTATTGTAGAGATGTCTTGCCAAGTTGCCCAGGCTGGTCTCGAACCCCTGGGCTCAGGCAATCCTCTAGCCTCCGCCTCCCAGAGTGCTAAGATTATAGACATGAGCCACCATGCTTGGCAAGGTGAGGGTTTAAAGAAGTAACTAGGGACTCTTGTGGCAAAATGATTGTATTCCTATACATTAGGAGTAGGAAGATGTGTTGTGCACTAAGTTAGGGGCTTCTGAACATCATCTTAGCTCACTTAGTTTTCAGCAATGGCAGGAGAAAGATGACAGCAGTATCAAAAGTGCTCTGGATACTTTTTATTCTTCTTTCCCTTATAATATTTTCCTATAACTTCAGTTGTTATTTGTTTTTTTGGGTATTTTTTTGAGTTGGAGTCTCACTCTGTCACCCTGGCTAGAGAGCAGTGGCATACTCACAGCTGACAGCTACTGCAGCCCCGACCTGCTGGGTTCAGGCAATACTTCTGCCTCAGCCTCCCAAGTAGCTGGGACTCCAGGCACGTGCTACCATGTCTGGCTAATTTTTAAGAAATTTATTGTAGAGATGAGGTCTCACCATGTTGTCTAAACTGGCCTTGAACTTCTAGGCACTTGCAATCCTACCACCTCAGTCTCCCAAAGAGTTGGGATTACAGGCGTGAGCCACCACCTCCAGTCACCTTGGTATTCAAAAAAGGGATGAGTGGGGTTGGTATGGTGGCTCATGCCTATAATTCCAGCACACTTTGAGAGGCTGAGGTGGTAGACATCTTTCCCATTACTTGTGTTTGTAAACAAAGCTTTTTTTCTTTTTTTTTGAGTTGGAGTCTCACTCTATCACCCAGACTGGAGTGCAGTGGCATGCTCCCAGCCACCACAGCCTCAACCTGCTGGGCTCTGGCGATCCTTCTGCCTCAGCCTTCCAAGTAGCTGGAACTACAGGCGCATGCTACCACGCCAGCTAATTTTTTAAAAAATTTATTGTAGAGGTGAGGTCTCGCCAAGTTGCCCAAGCGGGTCTCAAACCCGTGGGCTCAGGCAGTTCACTGGCTTTGGCCTCCCAAAGTGCGGGATTACAGGCTGAGCCACCAAGCCCAGCCTAAACAAAGTTTTATTGGAGCATGGTAATTTTTAAAAAGTATTGTTTATTGCTGCTTTTGTGTACAGTTGAGATTCAGAACAGAAACTGGCTGCAGAGCCTAAAGTGTTTACTATTTGGCCCTTTACAAAAAATGTTTGCCAACCCCTGCTTCTTCAAGACTGTTGATTTTGCAAAGATATTCTTTATAATGCATCGATTCTCAAAAGAGGTAGGAGCGATGGGCATCAGAATCACCTGAAGAACTTTTCAAACCCCAGATATAATCCAAGCTCCAAAATACTGATCTCCAAGACAAGATTGAGTTATATCTTTCAGTTCTATTGAGGCAGGAACAATTTTTGAGAACTAGTGGGGTAGAGAAAAGCGAGCTGCATTAGGTTAAAGAGTTGCAGTAATACAGCTTTTCACAGACCTCTGGATATATACCTATGTTTTCTCTAAATAATTTTGGTTTTTATTTTTGAACTCTTATTATGGCAGCGGACAAACATAAATTTCAGAGATTCCTGACTGCTGACACAGCTCTAGTGGTGACAGTATATGCTCCAATCACTTTTCCTCCTGCATCTGTGCTGCTTTTCAAGCAGAAAAGCAATGGTAAGTTGAGTTCATAGAGGTGAGCAGACCTACGGGTCCTTAGTAGGAGTAATACTTTTTTCTCTCCAATATAGAGATTTGGGAACCAAATGGTATGGAGAAGGTAATGATGGTATTCAAAATACAGCAAGTCTTCACTCATAACATTGTCAATAGGGTCTTGGAAACTGCAACTTTAAGTGAAACAATGTACATCAGGTCCTCAAGTTACAGAGTCCTTTCATTATAACATTGATGAGAAAAAAATTGATTTTATTGTATGTTGCTTTTTTTTTTTTTTGAGTTGGAGTCTCACTCTGTCACCCAGACTGGAGTGCAGT
>NW_007247343.1:221302-226428 GCF_000164805.1 Carlito syrichta
ACTCACCTCAGCCTCCCAAAGTGCTGGGATTACAGGCTGAGCCACCGAGCCCGGCTTTATGTTGCTTTTTTTTAAACTGAAAGTTTTAAAAGAACCTGTTGATGAAATTAAGTGAGGACTTAAGAGTTTACCAATCTCAGTGTCATAGTGGGTGTAAGACAGGGATGTCAAACCAGGTTTTATCTTGCTTGTAAACCTTAGTAGAGGCTACTCAGAGTGCTATGTTTAGGATAGGTTCTAGGGACAGGCTTAGCAGGAATATCATTTAGTGGTCTTTGCCATGGACCCAGGAGGGCATAGCCTAGGTCTTTAAATGGACTGGAGTAATAAATGAAGGCTTTGGCCTATAGTCTCCTGAACAGCTTCTTTGCCTTTACCCCTCAGGAATGCACAACCTCATTGCTACAGGCTGTCTTTTGTCAGTGGATCCAGACAGAATGGTCATCAAGAGAGTTGTTCTGAGTGGTCATCCTTTCAAAATTTTTACTAAGATGGCAGTAGTACGATATATGTTCTTCAACAGAGGTAGGTATGAAGGAGAAGGGTGGGATCTAATTGTCTTTGTGGTGTGAAGGTTGGGTTTACATTTTTGTGGGTAAATGTTTCATGTTGGTTTTCTATGTTCCATTCTAAGAGGATGTGCTGTGGTTTAAACCGGTGGAACTAAGAACAAAGTGGGGCCGCAGAGGACACATCAAGGAGCCTTTAGGTAAAAGAATGTGTGGGATTTGGGACCTTGTCTCCAGTATTACTAAAGGATTATTAGGTTGGAAGTCACTGCTTTAAAATTTTCTACTTTTAATTTGACCAGCTTGCTCTTGTTTTCTTTCTAGGTACCCATGGCCACATGAAGTGCAGCTTTGATGGGAAGTTGAAATCTCAGGACACAGTACTGATGAATCTCTATAAACGAGTTTTCCCCAAATGGACTTATGATCCATATGTACCAGAACCAGTACCCTGGGTGAAAAATGAGGTCTCTTCAACAGTGTCTCAAGTGAGCATGGAGTAATGAATTCAGAGAGATTGTTTTACTGCTGCCAGTTAGCACTCTAGCCATGGGTACTTACAGGTTGTGATTGGGCAGTTTGTTTTCTACTTAGCACGTCAGTCTGCTGCCCTATTTTGCAAGACTTCTTGGCCTTGCACAAGGTGTCTCTGTTAAGTATGAAAGTTTTTATGCTAACCTTCGTCCAAAACTCTATTAAATCTTATTGAAATATCCACTCTCCAAGAAGAATTTGGTAATTTTAAGAGGGGAAGATGGAATGTTGACAGTTAACCAAGAAACAAAATGTTCAGGTATCTAGACACTGAATCCCATCTTCTTTTGCATAAATTAAACAGAAACAAATTGATAAGGAGCTGGCCTTTCAGCCTGATTCACCCAAGTTAAGGAGGTTAAATCTACATTTCCACCACTGAGCACAATACAGATATTCTTTACTTCTGGGGAAACTGTTTGGAAATGTTGAGACAGCACAGCAGCCACTCCAACACCAGCTGTAGGTTCAATGAGTAGTTTCATTCTCTCCCACACCAGCTGGGTTGCATACTGTTGGTACAGAAGGAAGTAAGAATTAGCAAAATGGAATAGGGGAGTCAGGTTGGTTAAATTATGAAGGCCAGATGAGGAAATATGTCCAGTTCGGGTTTTCTTATTACTCTGTACATGTGCTTGCCAAGTCTTTCCTTTCATCTGGCTGCTTCTACTCAAAAGGGTTGTCATAATACATCTAGGGTACCCTCTCATATGTCATCATGAAGTCACCTAGTCACAAGTTCCTGTGGGTCACTTGCTACTCATAACAGGAAAATGTTCTTTTGTTTAAGAAGTTGTACCATTCCTATGTTACTACTTTTCCTGTTGGAGCCTTACCTTAATTTCATCCTCTGTGACAGTGAAGACATCATCCACAAGGTCCCTTATAATAGGCCAGGTGTTTAAACCAATGCTGGATTTGACACCATCTGCTATGGTTTCTGGAGGATAAGGATTGGGGGTCAGTTCTCCTTTCAATTTAGACTGGTAGCAGTCATCTGCATTCACGGGTTCAGCAGCATATACCTTCACACTAGGTCTCAGAGCCTGGGAAGAGGAATATTAGACACTTTACAATAAGCCGCAGCATTGCCTGCATGTCCAGAGTAAAATAGGCAGAACAGGTAATGTTTCTCCACCAAGTAAGAGAGTTTCCTTTGATGGATGTAATGAAAATATGATCTTCATGCACTTTATAAATAAATTGTATGTCTAATACTGACTTTCACTTGCCTGGATCACATCTGTTCTAGTAGTAATTTGGGTAAAAAGTGTCTCCCCCGCCCCCTTCTTTAGGGTGGCCCTTGATGTGGATAGTAGTTTGGTAAAATGAAATTCAGGGAAAACACTGAGGATGTCACTCATCATAACTGCTTTTGTGCTTTAAAGTTGTCATGGATTACAAAAAATAGTGAGGCAGAGAAGGGCCTTCCATCTCAAGTGTCAAGGAATATGGGGAAGAAATGGCAATTTGGGGGGAATGTTGAGCAAGTATTCACAAAGTACTATGATGTAAAATAAATCCTCTGCTTGATGTGGAGAGTCCTCCAGAAGCTGTTTTCTCACCTTAACTGTAATTGCGACTCCAGCAACCATTCCTCCTCCCCCTACAGGTACCACCAGTGCATCCACCAAGGGAACCTTTAGTGAAAAGAATATAAAGTATAGATAGGCCTATTTATAAGTAGTTTTATATGTACATATAAAATAACCGAATACAGCCAAACAGCTTTACCAATAGCTAAACAGGAAGAACTAGGCTGTTTTACCTGGTTCAGCACTTCTAGGGCAATTGTCCCTTGCCCAGCTATCACTGCAGGCTCCTGGTTGGGATGTACCATGATGCCTTCTGTTTCTTCCGTAATTTTTTTGGTAACATTTTCTCTGGACTGAAAGTACATTAATTTAGCTTACTTGACTTGCATTTATAATAGAGTACCTTACAGTTCTATTCAGTCATTTAACACTTTGACCATCTACTTTTGTGTGTGTGTGTGGTTGAGTCAGTGTCTCACTCTCACCCAGGCTGGAGTGCAGCGGCATGCTCACAGCCACCGCAGCCTCGACCTGCTTGGCTCAGGTGATCCTTCTACCTCAACTTTCCAAGTAGCTGGAACCACAGGCATGTGTCACCATGCCCGGCTGATTGTTTGAGTTATTGTAGGAATGAGGTCTTGCCATGTTGCTCAGGCTAGTCTCGAACCCTTGAGCTCAGGTAACTCTCTCATCTCCACCTTCCAAAGTGCTGGGATTACAGGCATGAGCCACTGTGCCTGGGTTGACCATCTACTTCTGTTTAGATTTTGTTCAGGCATTGGGTATAGATATAGCAGTGAACAGAACATTCCTGCACTCAAAGGGTTTAGGTTCTTTTTTTTTTTTTTTTTTTTTTTGAGTTGGAGTCTCACTTTGTCGTCCAGACTGGAGTGCAGTGACCACTTCTGGCCACCGCAGCCTCGACCTGCTGGGCTCCAGCGATCCTTCCACCTCAGCCTTCCGAGTAGCCAGAATTACAGGCATGCGCTACCACACCTGGCTGATTTTTTGATTTATTGTAGAGATGAGGTCTCGCCAAGTTGCCCAGGCGGGTCTTGGACGCGCAGGCTCAGGCAATCCACTTACCTCAGTCTCCCAAAGCGTGGGATTACAGGCTTAGCCACCAAGCCCCACTGGGTTATGTTCTTATATGGTAGAGATGGCTAGCATATAAGTAAACGTATAGTATGTTTAAGTGCTATGGAGAAAAATGCAAGAATTTATATAGGGTAGTCAGGATGGGACTCTGGGAAAGTGACTTTTTTTTTTTTTTTTTTGAATTGGAGTCTCACTCTGTCACTCAAGTTGGAGTGCAGTGTCACACTTATAGTCACTGCAGCCTAGACCTGCTTGCTGGGCTCAGGTGATCCTTCCCCCTCAGCCTTCCAAGTAGCTGGAACCAAAGGTACATGCCACCACCTGGCTGATTTTTTTTTAATTTATTGTAGAGACAAGGTCTTGCCATGTTGCTTAGGCTGGTCTCAAACCCCTGAGTTCAGGCAGTTCTCTCATCTCTGCCTCCCAGAGTGACATTACATTTTTTTTTTTTTTGAGTTGGAGTCTCACTTTGTCACCCAGGCTGGAGGGCAATGGCACGCTCCCGGCCACCACAGCCTTGACCTGCTGGGCTCAGGTGATTCTTCCGCCTCAGCCTTCCAAGCAGCTGGAACTACAGGCACACAACACCTTGCCCAGCTATTTATTTATTTATTGTAAAGATGAGGTCTTGCCAAGTTGTCCAGGCTGTTTCAAACCTGCAGGCTCAGGCAATCCTCTCACTTTGGCCTCCCAAAGTGCTGGGATTATAGGTGTGAGCCACCACACCCGGCAGACATTACATTTTGTCAAACAAGGACTGTGGATCTCTAGGGTATTCCAGGGAGGGGGTAATAGCAAATACAAAGACTACAAAGTAGGAGTGCTTGGCCTTTCTGAGGAATGGCTAAGAAGTTACTGTGGCTGGCATGGAGTATTTGGGGAACAGAAATAGGAGATGAGGTCACAAAGATGGGAATGGGCCAGTCATCCAAGCCTTAGGTGATTGTAAGAACTTTGGTTTCTACCATGTGTGAGATGGGAAACCATTAGAGGATTTTGAGTTGACAGAAGACAAGTTCTGATTTACTTAATGGACAGCTCTGGTTGGTCTCTTGAAAACACTAATGTGGGGCAAGGGTGGAAGCAGAGAGACTAGTTAGGCTGCTGAATCTATGTGAGAATTTATGTTGGTTTGAATTGGGGTCGTAACGGTAAAGGCATTAGTTGGATTATGGCAATATTTTGGAAGGAGGACAGATTTGGATGTGGGGTGTGAGAGGGTTATCAGAAATGACGCCAATGTATTTTTGAGCAACTGTAAGGTTAAAAGTTGCCATTAACTAAGATGAGGAAGTCCCGCGAAGTCGAAAAGGAGCAGTGTGGGGTTGTAATTTCAGGAGTTTGGTTTTAGACATGGTAAGTTTGAGATGCCTCTTAAGATATCCAAGTAGGAGCCGGGCTCCGTGGCTCAGCCTGTAATCCCGCACTTTGGGAGGCTGAGGTGAGTGGA
>NW_007247343.1:226583-253551 GCF_000164805.1 Carlito syrichta
GCACTCCAGTCTGGGCGACAGAGTGAGATTCCAACTCAAAAAAAAAAAAAAAGATATCCAAGTAGGAAAGTTGTTGGATATAAAAGTCTGGTGTTACAGGGATAGTTTAGGGCTGGGGTTGTTAGACTGTAGGTCATATTTTAAACAATGAGACTAATGATATCTGAGTGAGTATAGATAGAAAAAAGATTGGGCATGCTAACAGTGAAAAATAAAGAGGAAACGAGAAGAGACTGAGAAGGAGCAGCCAGTAAGGTAGAAAGAGCAGCTGGTCAAATGAAAGCTGTTATGGTGGTACTGAAATTGCTCTCCTTACCTCATCACTCTGTTCACTGTATACTATAGATGCTCCATAGGCCTGTATTGCCAGTTTTTTACAGTTTGGAGCTGTTTGGGGCACCACAATATAAGCAGGAATCCCTGAGAGAAGAAAACATGTTTAGTTAGTACAAGTCAGGAGAATTTAGGATAGAAACTTATGTCCATATTGCTTACAATCACATAGGAACTCCTTTGGAAAATTAGTTTGCACAGCTATAACCACTCTCACTGGAATTAAGAATACTTTTCCACTCCTTTCTGTTCTATATAGTATCCTGAGAAATTAAAGTACCTTCCAATTTAGCAGCGTAAGACAGAGCCTGGCCATGGTTTCCACTGCTGTGAGTAACAACAGCTTTGGGCTTCCTTTCTGAAGTGGCAGGAACCAAGCCTTTGATGGCATTAAGAGCACCACGAATCTGGAAAAGAGGGATGGTGAATTTATATATTTCGTTAAAATGTTTATTTTTGAAATTTAAGGAGCTTTTCTAGATTTTCTCTCCTTAACATGTACATCCAATCACATCACAAAATCTTTTTTTCTTTTTTTTGAGTTGGAGTCTCACTGTCGCCCAGACTGGAGTGCGGTGGCTGCTCCCAGCCACCGCAGCCTCGACCTGCTGGGCTCTGGCGATCCTTCCACCTCAGCCTTCCAAGTAGCTGGAACTACAGGTGCACGTTACCATGGCTGGCTAATTTTTTGATTTATTGTAGAGATGAGGTCTCACCAAGTTGCCCAGGCGGGTCACGAACCCGCGGGCTCAGGCAATTCACTCACCTCAGCCTCCCAAAGCACGGGATTAAAGGCTGAGCCACCAAGCCCGGCTAAAAAAATCGTTTTTTCCTTTTGAGTCAGAGTCCCACTCTGTCATCCAGGCTGCAGTGTAGTGGCACACTCACGGCTACTGCAGTCTCAACCTGCTGAGTTCTAGTGATCCTTCTGCCTCAGTCTTTCGTATAGCTGGAACTACAGGTGCACGCCACCAGGCCTGGCAAATTTTTTGATTTATTATAGAGATGTAAAGTCTCACCATTTTGCCCAGGGTGGTCTCGAACCCGTGAGCTCCAGGCAGTCCTCTTGCCTCTGTCTCCCAAAGTGCTGGGATTACAGGCATGAGCCACCACGCCTGGCTTATTACTAAATCTTAAATGATTCTACCTCCTAAATATCTCATGTGCATCTTCTTTGCAACTACCTTGTGAGTCCTCATTTCTTCTGTATTACCAAACCTCTACTGATCCTGCCTAAAGGATTATTCTCATCTAATATTAACACTAGATTGTGAAAGTGGTCTTTTAAAAATGCAAACCTGATTATCTCACTAACTGCCCATGTTTTTGTAAAACAATGCAAATCCTTATAAGTTGAAGCTTCTCTAAAACACATCTAATACCTTATCACTTTGAGCCATTCTAAATTGCTTCTAGTTTCCTTCCTACCAGGTTAACTCATACCCCTGCACCTCTTAGCATGCTAGTACCTCTGTTTGTAGTTCTTTTCCCCATTCCCTATAGTCATCTTGTAAAACTTGGATCAAACATTGTCTAGTTCAACTTCCTTGATCTCCCAGGCAAAATTAGTCACTTCATTCTGTTATTCTACAGCAATCTGTATCTCTTTTAAGACATTTCTCATCAATGTATTTGTTGACCAGCCTGTCTTCTCCTGCAGGTATGGATAAAGGGCAAGGTCTACTGTATATACACATCTGATAGAGTTACTGAAAGTAGGTGATGAGCCAGGCTTGGTGGTTCAGCCTGTAATCCCGTGCTTTGGGAGGCTGAGATGAGTGGATTGCCTGAGCCTGCGGGTTTGAGACCCGCCTGGGCAACTTGGCGAGACCTCATCTCTACAATAAATCAAAAAATTAGCCGCGCATGGTAGCACACGCCTGTAGTTCCAGCTACTTGGAAGGCTGAGGTGGAAGGATCGCCGGAGCCCAGCAGGTTGAGGCTGCGGTGGTTGTGAGTGTGCCACTGCACTCCAGCTTGGGTGACAGAGTGAGACTCCTACTCAAAAAAATAAAAATAAAAAATAATAATGAAAACTGGTCAGGCTCTGGGGTTCAAATTTTTTTTTTTAAAAACCAGTCAATTAATAAATAATGAAAACTCTCAGTTAATGGGTAGAAAAAAAGGTAGATTCTTAGTCCTAAAACTACCAGTTAACAGATATGATTACCTGCCAGGCATAGTACTAACTGCAGCTTCTGACTTTACTTGAAAGAATTTTTTTTTTTGAGTTGGAGTTTCACTGTTGCCCAGGTTGGAGTGCAGGGGCAGGCTCACAGCCACTGCAGCCTGGACGTGCTGGGCTCAGGTGATCCTTCCGCCTCAGCCTTCCAAGTAGCTGGAACCACAGGCATGTGCCACCATGCCCTGCTGATCATTTGATTCATTGTAGAGATGAGGTCTCACCATGTTGTTCAAGCTGGTATTGAACCCCTGAGCTCAGGTAATTCTCTTGCCTCCACCTTCTAAAGTGTTGGGATTACAGGTGTGAGCCACCGCGCCCAGCTTGGAAAGAATCTTAAAAGTTCAACTGATACCTACACACACGTTTGTTGCAGCTTTATTCACAATAGCAAAAACATGGAACCAACCATGCTGCCCATTGGAGCTGGACTGGATTTAAATAATGTACATATACACAATGGAATATTATTCAGTCATAAAGGAGGACAAACATATGGACTTTGCAGCAACTTGGAGATTTAGAGTCTATTATACTCAGTGATCTATCACAGAAACAGAACAGAGTACCATATGTTCTCATTCATAAGCGAACCTTGAACAATTATAATATTATATTAAGAAAGGGATTGGCAGTAGTGGGAAACTCCTGGGGGGTAGGGGGGTGGGATTGGCAGTTGAGGGAAACTGCCAGGGGAGGGAAGGGCACACCTCACCAACAAGGGTACCTGCATAATGAACATTTGTATACCTAACTTGAATAATACCCCACATCTTTAAAATAAAACTAAAAAAGAAAGTTCAACTGATAGAAGAGTTTGGTAACAAGTTAAAACACAGAAGTTTATCTTTATACACTGTAAAGGCACTGATATTTTGTAGAAAACAATCTTATATGAGGGTTTAGTTAGGTTTAGATCTTTTACATTCATAATGTATTAATGTGTAGCAAGTTGACATAAGTGAAGGCTTAAATTCGGGTTATATACAGTGTGATCACATCCCATTTGCCTGCAACAGTCCAGTGTCTCAGTTTAGTCATTACAAGTTTTCCCAAATATATTCTAGTTTGGACGATAAGTTATTATATATAATAGTCAGGTGTTGCTTAATGATGGATTATGTTTTGAGAAGTGCGTCATTTAGCAATTTTGTCGTACATACATCATATTTACACAGACCTAGTTGGTATAGCTTACTGCAGACCTAGGCTTTATGGTATAATCTATTGTTCCTAGGCTTCAAAACTATACAGCATGTTACTGTGCTGAATATAACAGGTAATTATAACACAAATGGTATTTGTGTATCTAAACATAGAAAAGGTACAGTAAAATATGGTATGATCTTGTGAGACCAGGGACCACCATTGTATGTGTGGTCTGTCACTGACCAAAATTTTATGTGACACATGACTATTACACATATTATTATATATAAATTATTTGGATATTATATGTGATTCCAATTATAAGGACTTCATGACCGTGTAAAAGTGGCTTATCGACACCATGATGCTAGGAAACCAGGACTTGAAAAGAAAATTTCTGCAACCCTTTTTTCAACTATAAAAGGCATTCATTTACTTCTACCTTCCTCACTGGATTATCAGGAGAATCAAGTTTAAATGTAAAAGGGGTTTGAAAACATATATGATACACTAAGAAAAGGGATTTGTTACCTTAAAAGATCCAGTTTTCTGGAAGAGCTCACATTTGAAGAAAAGATTGCGCCCTGTTGCTTGATTCATAATGGAGCTTGTTAGCACTGGTGTGAGGTGGATAATATCACGAATGTTGATATGAGCTTTTTCAACATCAGCAAAGGAGATGCAGTACTGAGCACACATGATTCTGAAACCCAGGAATAAGAAGAGGTCAAAGCAAAGCCTGAGACAATGTTGATTAAAAATATTTTAAGCCGGGCTCGGTGGCTCAGACTGTAATCCTGCGCTTTGGGAGGCTGAGGTGAGTGGATTGCCTGAGTCCGTGGGTTCGAGACCCGCCTGGGCAACTTGGCGAGACCTCATTTCTACAATAAATAAAAAAATTAGCCAGGTGTGGTAGCGCGCGCCTGTAGTTCCAGCTACTTGGAAGGCTGAGGCGGAAGGATCTCCGGAGCCCAGCAGGTCGAGGCTGCGGTGGCTGGGAGTGGCCACTGCACTCCACTCTGGGTGACGGAGTGAGACTCCAATTCAAAAGAAAATTTTTTTTGAAAATGCATAATAGAATGGACCTGGAGCCTGTGGTATTGGGAACTGGTTCCATTACTGGAGTGCCAGAATTTCTATATAGAAGGGACTTGTATTGAAATTGAATGAAGTTTTTCTGATGAAGCTTTGTAGGAAGCAACTGATGGTAATGATGGAAAGCTAAAGCCTACTTCCCACTCATAGCACCACCCATCTCTTGGCATTGCCGCTGATCTTCACCTTCCTTTTCTACTGTGAAGCTACTTGAATGAATCGGGTTCAAAATCTGCTCTAAAAATTTTTTTAAAGTTTTTTTTTTTTTGAACTGGAGTCTCACTCTGTTGCCCAGACTGGAGGGCAGTGGCCGCTCCCGGCCATTACAGCCTTGACCTGCTGGGCTCCAGCGATCCTTCCGCCTCAGCCTTCCAAGTAGCTGGAACTACAGGTGCACGCTACCACACCCGGCTAATTTTTTGATTTATTGTAGAGATGAGGTCTCGCCAAGTTGCCCAGGCGGGTCTCGAACCCGCGGGCTCAGGCAACCCACTCACCTCAGTCTCCCAAAGGCGCGGGATTACAGGCTGAGCCACTGAGCCCGGCTAAAAAGTTTTTTTGTTTTTCTTTTTAAACAAAATTAGCTGGAATCCTGCCATTTTGCTAAATTAACTATGTTCATTTTTTTTTTTTTTTGAGTTCGAGTCTCACTCTATTGCCCAGGTTGGTGTGCAGTGGCACACTCATGGCCACCGCAACCTCTATCTGCTGGGCTCCGGCAATCCTTCCACCTCAGCCTTCCAAATATCTGGAACTACAGGCACACTCTACCATGCCCAGCTAATTTTTTGATTTACTGTAGAGACGAGGTCCGTCTCGCCAAGTTGTCCAGGCTGGTCTTGAACCCAGGGGCTCAGGCAATCCTCTTGCCTCAGCTTCCCAAAGTGCTGGGATTATAGGTGTGAGCCACTACACCCGGGGCGCATACCCACTTCTAAGACATTTGATAGCCACTGTTAAACTGACCTCCAGAAGGGTTGTAGACTACATTTTTTTTTTTTGAGTTGGAGTCTCACTTTGTCACCTAGGCTGGAGTGCAGTGGCATACTTACAGCCAATGCAACCTCATCTATGTCCAGCTAATATTTTTATTTTTATTTTTTTTGAGTCAGAGTCTCACTGTCACTCAGGCTAGAGTGCAGTGTCACGCTTATGGCCACTGCAGCCTCGACCTACGGGGCTCCGGCGATCCTTCCTCCTCAGCCTTCCAAGTAGTTGAAAATATAGGAGTGTGTCACCACACCCAGCTATCTATTCTATCTATGTATTTATTTTAGAGACAAGGTCTTGCCAAGTTGCCCAAGCTAGTCTTAAACACATGGGCTCAGGCAGTGCTGTCGCATTGGTCTTCTGAAATGCTGGGATTACAGGCGTAAGCCCAGGCGTAAGCCAAGGCGTAAGCCACTGTGCCCGGCAATTTTTTTATTTTTTATTGCAGAGATGGGGTCTCACCGAGTTGTCCAGGCTGGTCTTGAACCTCTGAACTCAGGCAATTCTCCCGCCTTCACCTCCCAAAGTGCTGAGATTACAGGCATGAGCCACCATGCCTGGCAGATTACATCAATTTGTAATCCCTACAGCAGTTTCTAAAGAATGCCCATTTTCCTTAATTCTTGCTGAATCATTTTTATCTGTCAATTTAATTATATCTAGTAGTTTTAATTTACATTCATTACTAGTGATTGAACATTTTTCTCTGCATATTGGCCATTTATTCTTTTGTGAATCGTTAACATACCATTTTCCTCTGAAATGCTACATTTATCAAAAATTAAATCTCTACTAATGCTTGGGGCTTTTGTATTTTGTTCCATTGTTCAGACTGTCAGTTGCTTTTCCAGTTATACATTGAATTCATTTATAAGTATAATTAATTTGTTGGCTTTTCTCACACATCAATTCTTCCAAGTGAACTTTAGAATTCCTTTATCAAGGTTGCCAGAAATTCCGTTGTAAGATACATGGTGTTTTTCAAGTTATCAGTCTTTTTGTTAACTTATCAGTGTAATTTTCATAGTTGTCTTTGTGCCTTGAATATGCCTGATTAAATTTCTTCTTTTTTTTTTTTGAGTTGGAGTCTCACTCTGTCGCCCAGACTGGAATGCCAAGTAGCCAGAACTACAGCTGCGCTACCATGATTTATTTATTGATTTATTGTAGAGATGAGGTCTCACTAAGTTGCCCGGGCTGGTCTCGAACCCATGGGCTCCCGCAATCCTCACCTCAGCCTCCCAAAGTGCTGGGATTACAGGCTTGAGCCACCATGCATGACCTAAATTTATTCTTAAGTACAACATATTTTTGTTGTTTTTGAGATAAGATATTTTTTACATTAGATTTTAAAGTTACTGTTGATGTATATGAAAGCTAATAATTTTTGTATGTATATCATGTATGTAGTAGGATCCTTTATATCTTGTTATATCTGATACTTTTATAGTTGATTCTTCTCACTCCTTTAAATAAAATGATCATGGTATCTATAAATAATTCATCTCTATCTTTTTTTTTTTTTTGAGTCAGAGTCTCACTCTGTCACTCAGGCTGGAGTGCTGTGGCACATTCACAGCCACCACAGCCTCGGCCTGCTGGGCTCAGGCGATCTTTCCACCTCAGCCTTTCAAGTAGCTGGAACTACAGGCAAGCGCCACCACGCCCAGCTAATTTTTTTTTTTTTAATTTATTGTAGAGAAGAGGTCTTGCCAAGTTGCCCAGGTTGGTTTCAAAATCTGGACTCAGGCAGTCCTCTCGCCTCAGCCTCCCAAAGTCCTGGGATTAGAGGCTTTAGCCACTGCACCTGGCCTCCATCTCTATCTTATAAATATACCTCTGATAACTTTTCCAGTAACTTCATAGTTCTTAGTTTATATGGTTTTACCACCTCCTCTTGAATTAATGTAATTTATATTTTTGGCAAAATCACTTAATTTGAAATTTCAGATTTATTAGTGTGGGTTTTTTGTTTTGTTTTTAGTCAGAGTCTCACTTTGTTGCCTAGGCTGGAGTGCAGTGGCATGCTCATGGCCACCGTAGCCTCAACCTGCTGGCCTCAGGTGATCCTGCTGCCTCAGCCTTCCAGGTAGCTGGAACTATAGGCATGTGCTACCATACCTGCCTAACTTTTTACTGTAGAAATGAGGTCTCACCATGTTACTCAGGCTGGTCTCAAACCCCTAAGCTCAGGAAATCCTCTCTGCCTCCCAAAGTGCTGGGATTACAGGCTTGAGCCACCATGCTGGCAGTTGTATGTATTAATATTTCTAAACAGCTTTCATAATTGTGGTTTGTTTATTCAATCAACAAATAGTGAATACTTTCTATATGTTAGGTACTGTTTGGTTTGCGAATATAGTGTTAGAAAAATAGACTTGTCCCTGTCCTCATAAAGCTTACAATCTAGTTGGAGATGTGTAGTAAATAATGCAAAAATGAGTATGTATTGACAGATTACTAGGTGCTATTAGGGTAGTGCTATTGTTTGGATATTGTTTATTTGTCTCCACTAAAACTCATGTTGAAATTTGATCTGCAGAGTGGTAGCATTGGGGGATAGGGATTAATGGGAGGTGTTTGGGTTATGGGGGCAGATCCCTCATGAATGGATTGGTGCTATTCCTGAGGAGGTGAGTTCCTGCTCTGATGAAAATAGATTAGTTCTCCCAGGAAAGTAGGTTGTTACAAAGAAAGGACACCCCTCAGGTTTTCTCATTTCTCTGCACATGTCTGCTTCCCCTTTGATCTTCTCTGCCATGTTGTGACATAACATGAAAGCCTTTGCCAGAAGCCAGGGCCATGTCTTTGAACTTCTCAGCCTGCAGGACTGTGAGCTACATAAACTTTTCTTTATAAATTACCCAGTCTCAGATATTCTTTTATAGAAACACAAAATGGACTAAGACAGGTACTATAACTGGGAGTCCTATGTAGATCCGGGAAACAGGTTAAGGGTCTCTCATGAGAAATAAAATTTATGATCCATAAGATGAATGGGTTTTAGCTAGGCACAATAGGGGACAAGTGTTTCAGGTAGTGGGAATAACATGTGTGATGGCATTAAGAAGGAAAAGAGCTGGGCATATTCTTGGAACTAAAAATGTGTCTTAAAATAGTGATCAAAGGAAGTATCATAAGATATATGGAGAGTAAAGTTGGCAGGGTCCAGATCATGTAGCACTGTGATTCAAGGATTTTTTTTTAAAGAGTAAAGAATGCCATTGAAGAATTCTGAGCAGGTAAGCAAAATGGTGAAATGTTAGAATTCATAATTTTAGAAAATCATTCTGGCTACATTGTGGTAAATGTAAAGGAAGGGGAAGAGAGTGAAGTCCAGGAGTCCAGTTAAGAGGTATTGCAATCGTCCACATGAAAGATAAAGGGGGGTTGGATGGCAAAAGTTGAGATAGAAAAAATAGATCCCTTGAGCCCAGGAGTTCGAGGCTGCAGTGAGCTATGATCATGCCACTACACTCCAGCCTGCACAACACAGAAAGATGCTGTCTCAAAGAAAAGAAAGAAAAGAAAAAAAAGAGATACATTTTGGAAAAACAAACACAATTCACAAATGGGTGGGGTGCAGTGGCTCATGGCTGTAATCCCAGCACTTTTGGAGGCAGAGGTGAGAGGACTGCCTGAGTCCAGAGATTTGAGATTAGCCTGGGCTACTTGGCAAGACCTCATCTCTACAATAGATAAAACAATTAGCCTGGTGTGGTGGTGTGCACTTGTAGTTCCAGCTACTTGGAAAGCTGAGGTGAAAGGATCATCTGAGCCCAGCAGGTCAAGGCTTCGGTCGGTAGCTGTCAGTGTGCCATCGAACTCCAGCCTGGACGACAGAGCGAGAAAATTAGCTGGGTTTGAGGTGCCTGCCTGTATCGCAGCTACTTGGGAGGCTGAGGCAGGAGGATCACTTGAAGCCAAGATTTTGAGGTTGCAGTGAGCTATGATCATGCCACTATATTCCAGCTTAGTTGACAGAGCATGACCCTGTCCCTTAAAAAAAAAAAAAAAGCCTGGTGTGGTGGCTCATGCCTATAATCCCAGCACTTTGGGAGGTCGAGGTGAGAGGACTGCCTTAGTCCATGGGTTCGAGACCAGCCTGGGGAATTTGGCAACACCTCATTTCTACAATAAATCAAGAAATATCAGCTGGGTATGATAGTGCGTGCCTATAGTTCCAGCTACTTGGAAGGCTGAGGTGGAAGGATAGCCTGAGCCCAGCAGATCAAGGCTGCAATGGCCGTGAGCGTGCCACTGCCCTCCAGCCTGGGTGACACAGTGAGACTCCAACTCAAAAAAAAAAAAAAGGGGGGCAAAGAGCCGGGTGCAGTGGCTTACACCTATAATCCTAGCACTTTGGGAGGCCGAGGTGAGAGGACTGCCTGAGCCTACGAGTTCGAGACCAGCCTGGGCAATTTGGTAAAACTTCATCTCTACAATAAATCAGAAAATTAGCTGGGCATGGTGGCATGTGCCTATAGTTCCAGCTACTTGGAAGACTGAGGCAGAAGGATAGCCTAAGCCCAGCAAGTTGAGGCTATGGTGGCCAGCAGCATGCCACTGCCCTCCAGCCTGGGTGACAGAGTGGGACTCCAACTCAAAAAAAAAAGAAATGGGCAAAGACCTTGAACAGAAATTCCTCCAAAAAGCATATGAAAAGATGCTTGACATCACTAATCCTTGGGGAAATGCAAACCCAAACCACAATTAAGTATTACCTCACATTCATTTGGATGGTTACTATAAAACAAACAAAAATAAGTGTTGATAAGGATGTAGAGAAATTGGAGCCCTTATACACTGTTAGTGGGAATGTAAAATGGTACAACAGATATGGTAAACAGTATGTATGGCAATTCCTCACAAAATCAAACAGAATATCACATGATTCAGCAATTCCACTGCTAGATGTAGACCCAAAAGGAATGAAAACAGGGTCTCGAAGCAATATTTGTACACCCACGTTCATAACTGCATAATTCACAACAATCAAAAGGTAGAAGCTATCCAAGAGTGCACTGAAAGAAGAATATACACATGGTATAAACATACAATGAAATATTCAATCTTAAAAAGGAGGAAATTCTAAAACATGCTATAACATGAACATTGAGGACATTATGCTAAATGAAATAAGCCAGTCTCAAAAAGACAAATACTGCATGATTCCACTTATATGAGGTACTTAGAGTAGTCAAATTCATAGAGAGTAGAAGAGTAGTTGCCAGGGGCAGTGGTTGGAGGAATGAGGAGTTGTTTAATGGGTATAGTATTCCAGAGACTGTTTGCACAACAATGTGCAATGTGCTTAACATTACTGAAACATACACTTAAAAATGGTAATTTACCCCAGAGTAGGAGGATGCAGTGAGCTATGATCATGCCACTGAACTCCAGCCTGGGAGACAGAGCCAGATCCTGTCTTTGGGGAAAAAAAAAAGAGTACATTTTATGTGTATTTTACCACAATTAAAAAAAAATTACCTCTAAAAAAATTTATCTTGGAGGTTACAATTAGTTAGGACTCTTGGTTGCAAATGATAGAACTCCAATTTGAACTAGCTTAGTAGGCACAAGATGAAGGTGTTGAGATTTACTGGTTCATGGAATCCATGGAAGAGTTGAACAAACCATGGGAATGAGAGGAATATGGACTTTTAAAAACAATTGTAACTAGGGATTTGAGAACTTCTAGGACTCTCAATTTCTCACCTCTGCTGCTTTCTGCATGTCCGCTTCTTTTTCACTGCAGACCAGCTGGTTCCATATAGCAGTACACATGGCTACTGGCAGCTCCTATGTTTTACATTTTATGGCTTCCACACTGTAGAGGAATTTTCCTTCTTAGTTTCAGTTCAAAAAATTCTGGGTAAGGACTCTGGCCCATCTTGGCCCAGGACCAGTGGCCATGGGTATGAGTTCATTTAAGATAACACTATGCAATAGCCAGAAGTATTTAGAGAAACATGAAAAAGAAACAGAATGAGATCTGTAACACATCAATTATGTACATTTAAAACAAATACATACATAAAACATTATATGTTATTCAAAAATACGTGTATATTCAAAAACATATCAAACACATTAGAGTCCTATCTAAGGAAGGAGGGAAGGAATATGAGTGGGAATTGAAATGAAAAGAAAAAAGAGAAATGAGACAAGTTTTGCTGATGATAGTGTGAATAAACTACTATGACCGGTTCAATTCTTTGAACCTGAGGGAAAAATAGCAGCAAAATATGAGAGCGATGGAGGCAAGAAAAAAAAAAAAAGGAAAGAAAGAAAAAAAGAAAGAGATAAAGTATTTCTGGGTGGGAGTAAGAGGTGGTTTACAAGTGAAAAGGAAGGGGAGATGGTTCCATATATGTTCACTATAGACACAGAAGAGACAGCCTGATACTGGATTGAATGTAGGAAGCAAGAGGGATGGAATTGTCAAGAATAACACCTGGGTTTTGACTTAGATCGTGATATAATTGATTGAGATTTAAGACTGATGAAGCAACAAGTATTTGAGGGAAAAATCAGATTTGATTAGAATTGCTTGTGAGACATCCAAGAGGATGTCCTTTTTTAAAAAATTACTTTTTGCCAGAAATGTATCTATTTTAGTGTCTATTTTATTTCTGAAAAATGAGCTCTTCAACTTATCTTTTTCCTTATTTCTGATTTTATCTTTATTCTTCCTTCTATTTTCCTTTTAATGGTTTTTTATTTTTGTTGAATGCTTATTCAACATTTTCACATTTTTAAATAATACAAGCATTTAAGGCTACAAAATGACATATCATGGATTCTGTTATGCAATATTTTCATTACTGTAGTTTCTAAAGGATCCAAGATCTTAGTCTTGTTGTATTTTTTTGACCCATAAGTTACTTAAAATTGGTATTAAAAAAAAATTCCAGGCCAGGCACGGTGGCCCAGGCCTATAATCCCCGCACTTTGGAAGGCTGAGGTGAGGAGTGCCTGAGTTCAGGGGTTGGAGACCAGCCTGGGCAAGTTGGTAAGACCTCATCTCTACAATAAATCAAGAAAAATTAGTTGGGCGTGGTGGTAGTTCCAGCTACTTGGAAGGCTGAAGCAGAAGGATCACCTGAACCTAGCAGGTCAAGGTTGCGGTGGCTGTGAATGTGCCACTGCACTCCAGTCTGGGTGACAGAGTGAGACTCCAACTCAAAAAAAAAAAAAAATTTCAAAGGGTCAAATTTTTTTGCTTAATTCATAGTTTTTCATTTCTAGTTTTATCACTTTGTACTCAGCATGTGACCTGTACAATTTTTATTTTTAGAAATTGAATTATTCCTTCCTCCATTATCCACAAATTTACTTTACTGTTTTTTGGATTACTCATATATGTGACAAGTACTTATTTTAAGAATTTAAAACTTGAGGCTAGGCAAGGTGGTTCCCAGCATTTTGGGAAGCCAAGGTGGGAGGACTGCTTGAGGCCAGGAGTTCAAGACCAACCTGGGCAACATAGTGAGACCTGCCCCCACATCTCTATTAAAAAAAAAAAATTGCTGGGCATGGTGGCTGATGCCTATAATCCTAGCACTTTGGGAGGTCAAGGTGAGGACTGCCAAGCCTATGGGTTCGAGACCAGCCTGGGCAACCCGGGGAGACCTCATCTCTACAATTAAAAAAAAAAAATTAGCCAAGTATGGTGGTGCCTATAGTTTCAGCTACTTGGAAGGCTGAGGTGGAAGGATCGCCTGAGCCCAGGAGGTCAAGGCTGTGGTGGCCGTGAGCGTGCCACTGCACTCTAGCCTGGGCAACAGAGTGAGACTCCAATTCAGAAAAAAAAAGAAAAAGAAAAAGAAAAAAAAAAGTAAATAGAGTCTTTATAGTTCACCATGAAACCACTTTTAAAATTATTTTCTTAAGAAAATAATAAAAAACAATTTTTTAAAAAAGAGATAAGGATCTTACTATGTTGCCTAGGCTGGTCTCAAGCAATCTTAGCCTCCCAAAGTGCTAGGTTTACAGGTATTAACCACTGCGCTCCGCCAAGTAACCACTTTTAAAAGCTTGGTGGTATTTATGTATTCTTCCACACCTTCTTTGATGTATTTATAGAGAAATGTACATATACAATAAGTAGTTTTGCTGCATACAGATAGAACCATACTATATATACTGTTCTGCAACTATCTTTTTAAAGAAAAAAAATTTAACAATATCTTTTGAAGACTTCTCTATATCAACATATAAAGATGGTTGCCTTTTTAACTGGTATTTCATGAATCTTTGAAATCTGAGAATTCAAATTTTTCCATCCACTTAGTACATTTTCTTCTATTATTTGATTATTGCTCTTCGTCAGCTCTTATCATCTTTTGAAACTCATATTTAATTATGAGTTTTTTGAACCCATTCTCCATGTGGCCTATCCTTATCTCCTAGTTTTTATCTGCTATCTTTTCCCTCTGAGATCTGGTAATTCTTCCTGAAATGGTTTAACTTTTGGCATATTTAATCTGTAGTTCACTGACAGTTTGCATTCAATTGGCAATCATGTTTGTTCTAAGAAAGTTTTGTTTGTTTTTCCATCTTAAAAAAAATTGATGCAACGTTCTCTCAAATTTCAATGTGAAACAAATTAGTTTTTAACTTCTTCCTATTTCTCTCAAATCTGTTGCAAGGATTGCCATCTCCTAGAACCACTCAAATAACTCCCCTTCTTTTGAACTGTCATATCTTATCACATACCCATTGACTTTCTCCTTATGATTAACCTTCTGGTTACAAAGTGTCTGTCCTGTAATAGGAAACGAATGAGTTCTGTTGGCGACTGTTCAAATCTTTTAGGCTCAGACTAAAAGATGTGATGGTTTAGAGGTCTAAAAGATGGTGTGGAACTGGGAAGGAGCAACAGGTGGAGGCAGCCAACCTCATGGGAGTTTCATTACACCACAGTTCTTAGCAGGAGTGCATGGACAAAAATGAAAAATGGTTAAAGCACCTGCCTCCTGGTCCAATGACATTTTTTAAATGGGGGGGGAGGGAGTCAACCTGAGATCCAGGGAAGTAATTTTTTCAAGAATCCCCAGCGACACAAAAATCCCCAAGTAATCTTATATACCTCCTGACTTACCTCCACACAACTCCTTTCCTCAGCAAGAGTCAACGTATATTTAGTATTTTAAAGGTCAGATTTGGGGATGTAGTTTGCAATACATAACGAGA
This sequence comes from Carlito syrichta, assembly GCF_000164805.1. Classification (NCBI taxonomy): domain Eukaryota; kingdom Metazoa; phylum Chordata; class Mammalia; order Primates; family Tarsiidae; genus Carlito; species Carlito syrichta. The sequence goes on from NW_007247343.1 coordinate 241,531, forward strand.
AAAGCTTGATAGTCTTGTACTTATCAACTATGTCCACCTTGAGCAATCCAATGCTGTGGGATTCCGTTTCCTTATCTTAAAAAAGCGAATAATAATAACTAACGAGATCTTTAATTATTCTTTATTTTACTTTTTTGATTTGGAGTCTCACTTTTTTGCCTAGACTGGAGTGCAGTGGCACACTCTCGGCCACCGCAGCCTCGACCTACTGGGCTCCGGCGATCCTTCCGCCTCAGCCTTCCGAGTAGCTGGAACTACAGGCGCGCGCTACCACGCCCGGCTAATTTTTGATTTGTTGTAGAGATGAGGTCTCTTCAAGTTGTCCGGGCGAGTCTCGAACCCGCGGACTCAGGCAATCAACTCACCTCGGTCTCCCAAAGCGCTGGGATTACAGGCTGAGCCACCAAGCCCAGCCTCTAACGAGATCTTTACGGTCCCCAAGTGAAAGCCTGGGGCACCAGCCCGGGCCTGTGGCAAGGGACCCCGGCCTAAGACCACTGGAGGAGGCCGGAGATTGTAGCATGTCTCCGTTAACCCGAGTCTCAGACCAGCACTAGTGTCCTCGGTGGCCACAACAAAAACGGCAGCCCCCCTGCGAATGCCCGCCCGGCCTGCAGGCCCGGCTTCACCTCACCTCACACGCGCTGCGCCTTCCAACTCCAGCCTCAGCTCACCTTCTCCCGACTACGCCTCTGCGCACGCGCAGCGCGCGCCTGTCCCGCCCAGGCTCGCGCTCCGGTACTGCCCCTCTCGAATTTGCGTTCAGCACTTTTCCTCCCAGTACGGCCACCGTCGTTTGGAGAGGGAAGGCGGGAAGGGCGGGGGAGAGGGTGGGAGGTGGGTGAGCGCGCGCGCCGCCCGTCTGTGGTGGTTTCCTGGCTGCGCGCGGCGGTAGCGGAGTAGCTGCCCTGTAGCAGCAGCCGCGAAGATGGCGGAGGGGTTGGAGCGTGTGAGGATCTCCGCGTCGGAGCTGCGAGGGATTTTGGCTACTCTGGCGCCGCAGGCCGGGAGCAGAGGTGAGTCGCGCCGCCCAGCTCCTGGGCCGGGCCTGCCCGCCCCGCCTCCCTCTCCTCCTCTGCCTCCTCCCAGCTCGATCCGCGGCGCTCCGGAGCCCCCGCCCCTTCCCCCAACAGTGGGGGCGGGGGCAGCGGGCGGACCTTCACCTCCCTGACCAGCCCGAGGGTCAGTATGGAGTCGGGCTGTCATCCCTGGCCCCCTCCGAGAGAGCCCGACTCGAGTTCTTGCCTCTACCCTTTTTCTCACCGCGAAGGTGGCTGTTGCCTTTGCTCCAGCCCTCTCGGACCAGCTCGTGGATTCTCAGGCGTCAGGACACTCGAAAAGGAGTGGTTCTGGTGGAGGGCCCAAGTGTACAGTTCCCAAAAGAATCATCCGCAGGCCTTTCCCGGTCATCTCTTTAGCGTCGGAGAGGAGGAATTGGGGGGATTGAGGAGAAAGGTTTAACAGTCTGAGACTTCCTTGCTGAACTTTTTCCCCCTGTGGCAGGCTTCTGAAAGCTGCGCCACTGGAGGGGTCCAGGACTTCCGAGAGCTTCCTGATCTGGTTTGGCCTTAGCTTGTGTGGGAGCAGTTTTTATCGGAGAGAATGCTCAATTGCAAGTCAAAGTCTCCAGCCACTCAGGAAAGCTCTGAGAAAGAGTCTGGTGTCCCACCTACTCTTTGTTAAGCAGTGGAGTTGTGAGAATGCTGGCTGTGATAGGTGTCATCTCCAGGCTGTGGCCAGTCCGTGAAATTGGTTTTCAGTGGTCAACAGAATTGGATTATTCAGGCTGTTTTCTCCTGCTGCTCTGGAAAGGAGTAATAGCTCTTTTAACCAACTCCCTCCCAACATCTAAGTTAGGCTGCTGAGGGTTAGCTATTCTGAGGTTAAACCACTTTATCTTTGTTCCTATTTGATGAAGCAGTCTTTTAAGCTTCTGAAAATACCGAAGCACTATCTTAAACTTCAGTTTTCTTTTTCTTTTTACTGTTTTGTTACATCTACAAAAAAGTGAATGTAAATGCTGGAGCATGTAATTTCTGTTATGGGCTTGTTTGCATTTGTGTTTATAGACTAGTGCTAGGATTTTATGTGCATTCCATTTGAGTACACAATAATATTTTCATTAATTCCTGTAACTTTTTTTTGGAGTCAGGGTCTCACTCTGTCACCCAAGCTGGAGTGCAGTGGCACAGTCACAGCTCACTGCAGCCTTGATCTCCTGGATCCAGCCTTCTGGGCAACTGGGCTTACAGGCGCAAGCGACTACACCCAGCTCGTTTTAAAAATTTTTTTTATAGCGATGAGGTCTTGCTACGTTGTTCAGGCTGGTCTTGAATCCCTGAGCTCAAGAAATTCTCTCACCTGGGCCTCCCAAAGTACTGGGATTGCAGGCGTGGGTCACAGTGCCCTGCCCCTGTCACTTTTCCACTGAAATGTTTAGTGGTTACTTACGTCTCCCACTTGATAGGTAAAGATAACAGATACTTGTTTATCTGTCATTCAGTAAGTTCATGGAGCCTGGAGAGTGGTTTCTAAAATTCTGTACTCTTCTTATTCTTGAGTGCCTAGTCCTGGGTATTTTGAGAGCATTCACAGTCATTCCATTAGCATCCAAGGAAAGCTCCCTTATGGAACTTTTTTCTTCTCATAATTCCATCATCATAGTAGCAGTTAGTCTCAGTATTCCAATGATAGTAGTCTAAGCAGTATTTCCTTGGGATGACTTTGCTAGCTGCTGTTAGAGAGTTGGTGAGGATGAATGAAGTTGAAGAGTGCTTCCTGTTTGCTTCAACAGGAGGTACGTGGTAGGATAATTGGCACTCTAAAGAAGAAGATTGTCCTGTTTAAATTCAAGGACTACAATTGTAAATTTTTTCTCCAGAGATGTCCAGGACTGAGGATTGTTATGCATACCCCTCCTTTTTCTCTTTTATTTTATTTTTTCCCTATCATTATGTTAAAAGGTCTAAGCCTCCCTGGAAATTGTTAGTGGCAGAAGAAAAGACTGAGATAGGTTCAGGGACTCTATAGACAGAATAGTTGGATGTTTAAAAATGTTAGAGATCTTTTGTTCTGACAATGATGAGGTAGTCTGGGTCTTGGATTTCTGCATATGTCTTGGGTAACACAATAGAAGATGGATTTTCCCCCTGTTTCTCTAACCCAAGCGTAGGTGGTTCAAACACGATTAAGTTCTTAGCCTTGCCAATTGCTGAACAAATACTGTAAATCCAGAATTTCTGCTTCTATGGAAGCATCCTTCCTTGTCCGCCAATATTAGCATTTGGATGTGTAAATTTTACTCAACTTTTCTTTACTAAACCAGAATGACATTTTCCCCCCTTTCCTCCTCCTTTATTCTTTTCTTCTTCTTTTTTCCCCCAACATAACAGAAAACATGAAGGAATTAAAGGAGCCCAGGCAGCGCAAAGATAACAGACGCCCGGATCTGGAAATCTATAAGCCTGGTCTTTCTCGACTAAGGAACAAACCTAAAATCAAGGAATCCTCTGGGAGTGAGGAATTTAAGGATGAAATTGTTAATGACCGAGATTCTTCAGCTGTTGGAAATGGCACACATCTCATTAAAGATATTTGCAAGGAACTGGACAACCAACGGCAGAATGGTCCTATAGACTCAGAAAATAATCGGGGACAGGAGTCCTTTGCTAGGACTACTGGACAAGAGGATCAAAGTCTAAGAATTATCAAGAGAACAAAGAAACCGGACCTGCAGATCTATCAACCTGGAAGGCGTTTGCAGATTGTTACCAAAGAATCGGCTAGCCGGGTAGATGAGGATGAAATCCTTAACCAGGTAGAACAACTGAGAGTAGAAGAAGATGAATGTAGGGGAAATGTTATGAAAGAGGAAGTTGTGAATAAACCAGACAGAGCTGAGACAGAAAAGAGCCCAAATGATGAGAGATTAAGGGCTGCAAAGGGAGACAAAGGAAAGAGAATTGAGAAAGGGGAGGGGTTAAAGAAAGCCAATGATGACCCAGCCCAGGGAAAGCCGGGTTCTGCAAAGCGCTACTCCCGCTCAGACAAACGAAGAAATCGCTACCGTACTTGTAGTACCAGCTCAGCTGGTAGCAACAACAGTGCTGAGGGAGCTGGCCTGACTGATAATGGATGTCGTCGCCGCCGACAGGATAGGACCAAGGAGAGGCCACGACTGAAGAAGCAAGTGTCTATGTCCTCAACTGATTCCTTAGATGAGGACAGAACTGATGAGCCTGATGGATTAGGGCCCAGGAGAAGCTCAGAAAGGAAGAAACATTTAGAAAGAAACTGGTCTGGCCGTGGGGAGGGTGAACAGAAAAGCAATGGTAAAGAAAATCGAGGCACTCTTCGTGTAACTTTTGATGCTGAAACCATAAACAAAGATTCTCTCATGGTGAGGTCAACCAGGGAGGATGTGAATAGGATAAGGCCTGACAAAGGCTCAAGCAGTAGGGGAAAAGGCTCTGAGAAGCAGGAGTCCAAAAACCTGAAACAAGAACTTCGGGGTCAGGGTCGGGGCATTCTGATTTTACCTGCCCATACCACTCTATCTGTAAATTCAGCAAATTCTCCAGAGTCCACACCTTCAGGTCCTCGGCTTTTGTTTGGATCTGGTAGTAAGGGATCTCGGAGTTGGGGCCGTGGAGGCACCACACGCCGTCTGTGGGACCCAAACAATCCTGATCAGAAACCTGCTCTAAAGAGCCAGACACCCCAGCTACATTTCTTAGACACTGATGATGAAGTCAGCCCTACATCTTGGGGTGACTCACGCCAGGCCCAAGCATCTTACTATAAGTTTCAAAACTCTGACAATCCCTATTATTACCCCCGGACACCAGGCCCTGCCTCCCAGTATCCCTACACAGGCTATAACCCCCTACAGTACCCAGTGGGCCCTACAAATGGTTTATACTCAGGACCTTACTACCAAGGCTACCCGACTCCATCAGGACAGTATGTATGTAGCCCTCTCCCTGCCAGCACCATGAGTTCTGAGGAGCTGGAGCAGCACATGAGGAACATACAACAACAGGAGCTACATAGGCTTCTCCGGGTCGCTGACAACCAGGAACTGCAACTCAGCAACCTGCTTTCCAGGGACCGCATCAGTCCTGAGGGCCTGGAGAAGATGGCTCAGCTTAGGTATGGTGTATTCTATTCAGTTTAGAGGGAAATGGAGATAAGCTAGAGATATATAGATTTCCTATGACTGAGGAAGGTAGAAACTTTTTAGTTGAGCCACTGAGTATTATCTCCCTTTCACATTGATATTTGTAAGGGAAGGGCAGTTAGAAAAAGAACAGTTTTGTTTCTTAGAAATGATTATGCTTCCTACTTCTTTAAGAAAAAAATTATCTTTAAGGGATCATAGAATCTTGAAATGGAAAAGGAAAGACTTTCTAGAATGTCAAGAAATGAACAACATATAACTTGGAGTGAAGATCTTATTTCAGCTGTTAAATTTAGGTGAAGACATATGGGGAAAAACTGTTTTCCTAGACATAACTGTCTTCAGGATGACATTTTGCTATGCATAATGGAAACTAGAGTGAGTAGTATACCTGGTCACATTTTTTTATTTTTTGCCTAGGGAGGCGGTTAATTTGCAGAGAGTTTGAATCTTGGGTCTAGCCTTTTCTTGTGATGTATTTGGAGCTAGAACATGTATTTGCATGTATTTTATTCCAGAGCTGAACTGCTGCAGTTATATGAACGCTGTATTCTATTAGATATTGAGTTCTCTGATAATCAGAATGTGGATCAGATACTGTGGAAGAATGCTTTCTATCAGGTGATTGAGAAGTTCAGGCAACTCCTCAAGGACTCGAATGTCGAGAACCCAGAACAGATCCGGAACAGACTTTTGGAGCTCTTGGATGAGGTAAAGTGTCATCCTTTTGTCCTCAAGATAAAGCCTTTGGTATTCTGTAGTTGTGATGGAATTTTACTAACTGAAATGCTATATTTTAGAACAAAACTTAACAAAAAAAACTACGCTCTTTTCTTGGACTCTAAGTCTACCCTACCTTTGTAGCTTCCTTGGGACCATAACTTACAATTGGAGTTAGTTTTGAGCTTGAAGACTTTCTGAATGTCTTAGCCTAGGAGGGAGAAAAAGAGAGTGTGTGTGCATGTGTTCCTGTTCATATCTGTAAAACCGTGGAGGCTTATCCCATATATGCATTTGTCTTGTGCTCAAGTTGATGGCCACTAAAGGCTGTATGTGCCTTCCTTTACAGGATATCTGAGCATTAGCAGAACAGTGAAAAGGTCATTTGCCCCAGTTTTTGGTGGGTAGATTGGATTGGAATAGGTTGATTTGGCCTTTATTCTTTTTTTCCCCTCTTTTTAGGGTAGTGACTTCTTTGATAGTTTGCTTCAAAAGCTGCAGATTACTTACAAATTCAAACTGGAAGACTACATGGATGGTCTTGCCATTCGCAGCAAGCCATTACACAAGACAGTAAGCCTGCTTTTTTATTTATTTATCTTTTTATTCATCCATTTAGTATAAGCATTTATTGACTGGATGCCGTAGCTCATACCTGTATCCCAGTACTTTGAGAGGTCTGGGTAGAAGGATCACTTGAGGCCAGGAGTTTGAAACCAACCTGGACAAAAAAGCGAGACCCCATGTCTACAAAAAAAAAAAGAAAGAAAGAAAGCATTTATCTAGTGTTAGTTATGTAATAGACCATGTGTTGAGTATTGAGGATAAAAGAATGCAGATACAGTTGGGAGCGGTGGCTCATGCCTATAATTCCACCACTTTGGGAGGTGGAGATGAAAGGGTTACCTTAGCCCATGGATTCGAGACCAGCCTTGGGAACATGGCGAGATCTTGTCTCTACAATAAATCAAAAACTTAACTGGGCATGGTGGCACATTGCCTATAATTTCAGCTGCTTGGAAGGCTGAAGCAGAAGGATAGCCTGAGCCTGGCAGGTCGAGGCTGCAGTGGCCATGAGCGTGCCATTGCATTATAGCCTGGATGACAGAGTGAGACTCTGACTCAGAAAAAAAAAAGAGTGGAGGTACAGTTCAGTGGGGAGACAAACCAGCAATCATAATGTCATAAGTACTGTGGTAATGGTATATATAGAGTGTTAAAGGCATTAGAGGAAAGTGGATCTAACTTAGCCTGGCGAGGTCAAGGAAGGCTTCACAGAGATTGTCAAGCTGAGTCTTGAAACATGACTAAGAGTTTGAAGGAGGGAAGGGCAGTTTAGATAGAGGGCACAGTAAGAGAACCACGCATTGTTGGGAAAGTGCAAGGAGTTCAGTATGCTGGTGTGTGTAATATGGAGTGAACTGTTATAGGAGAAAAAGTGAATGAAGTGGGAAGGAATGAGATCATAAACTTGTGTATACTATGTTGAGGACTTTGGACTTCATTCTGAAAGCATTGAGGAGCTATTAATGGATTTTTCAGCAAATGGATAAGATAGATTTGTTTTTTGAACCAGTCATTCTGGCAAATTAGTTTGGATAGGGGTACAACAAGAGTGAAGATAGGAGAGTCAGGTTGTAGATCTGAACTAAGACATAGGTAGTAGAGGTAGAAAAGAGAAGATAGATTAGAAAGATATAAAGGATATAGAATTGAATTGCTGGATGATTTGATGTAGGGATGAGAATGAAGGCATGAGGAGTCTGGATCATCTCCCAGTTTTTGACCTAGGGTGACTTCAGAGGAGAAGGTTAGTTCATGTTTGGATATGCTTAAGTGGAGGCGTATAGCAGGAAATTGAAAATGAACAAATGAATACTCTGGTCTGCCTGGAGCTCAGGAGAAAGCTGGGCTGCTGATACGGATTTAGGAATCATCATTGTGTAGGTGGTAGTTGAAACAAAAGTTAGGATAGTGGGAAAGCTGGCCAGAGAAGGAGAATCACATTTCAGGATGGGGATAGGTAAAATTGTCAAGTGCTATGGAGTTGTCACATGTTAAGATTACTAAAAAGTATCCTTTGAATTGGCTGACCTTATCAAAAGTTAATTTAGTTGTAGAGGATGGAAGAAGCTAGATTGTAGTGAAGAGAGGTAAGGCAGTAGAGGTCATAAGAAAGTAATATGGACCATTCTTTTAAGACAATGGCTGTGAAGACAAGAAAGGAAGACAGAAGAGAAGGGTCAAGAGAAGTTTTTGTAAGATGAGAAAGATAAAGAGGTTAGAGATTTATTAGAAAAAGGAGTGTGGAGGATTCTTGGGAAGATGGCAGCAGAACCATTCAGACTAAGTGAGTCCCAGTGTGAGTGAGTGAGTGTATGGAAAATTTTGCATATGAGCCAGTAAGTGAGTGGGGGCGTGAATGACTGACTGAGTAGGGACTTGGGAGTAAGTGACCAGGGCTTTCCTGGTGAAGTGAAGTGGCTGGTGCCATAGCTGCTCTGCTTGGTCCCTAGTGCTTCCTGGGGTGCAGAAGCTGAGCGCCATTTAAAAAAAGTCAACAAAGCCCTTCTTGGGAAGAAGCTGTTAGGAGATACTGCTGGCTCCAGGCTCTGACTCACCATGGCATCACCTAGCTGGACACTGGCAGCAAGGGTTGTGGAGGGAGCACAGTGAGGGAGCCCAGAGGCAGAGCCTTACTGGAGAAGACGAAAGAAGCACCCGTCCACCATCTGGAAAACTGGGCAGGAAAGTGCTCTGGCTTGCTCACCACAGAGTGACAGAGCCGACCTGATACCTGTTACCAGTGGATTAACTACTCGGGTTGATTGTGACCTAGACAGAATATTCTGAAAGAATAAACTCTGAAGGGACAGGAAGAGTTCTGAGTCTTAGGTGCCCCACCCCCTACTCTGATTCAGCCTCAGGACAAAGGGTGTGGCCAGAAAAGGACAAGGAAGACCTCCAGAGAGATCAGTGGTGAGTCCTGGACTGACCCAGTTCCCTCCTCCCCAGCAATCCTCTGAACGTCAGACCCACACAGCTGGGGACAACTGAGAGGGATGAACCCAGGCAGAGCCTGAATGTCAGCTGCAATAGGAGGACTTCACTCCAGCATAAGCCCCCCACCAGTACCTGGGAAAGAGATAATCCTGCACCTCCCCACTGGAGGGGATCCACCTGACCATATGAGAGTGGGAGGGGAGGACTGAAGCCCCACCCAACCCCACCACCTCCTCCTTCCCTCGGCTGGACACTGGGGAGATTGTGAATGAGGCTAAAGATCTACAGGAGACTGCAAAGGGACAGCTGAGAGGAACAACTACAGAACCTGCCACAAGATGGCAGGTTTTTTATTTTTTATAACTTTTTAATATTTTTCTTTTGTGCGTGAATGCCCCCTTTTGTCTTACTCTTTTTTTCTTTTCATTTTTTGTTTTCTGTTTATGACTGTACATGAAGAATTGAGTGTTCCTCTTTCAGTTTTGTTTGTTTTTGCTTTTTTGTTTCTCTATTTTTTTAGTTTAATGTGTGTATGAATACATGTGTGAGGGTTTGATTTGAATTCCTTTTTTTTTCTTCTTTCATTTTTGGTTGGGGGTGTGTGTGTGTTTGACTTTCCTGGTTGTTGTTGTTGTTGTTGTTGTTGTTTGAGTTGGAGTCTCACTCTGTCACTTAGGCTGGAGAGCAGTGTCACACACACAGCCACAGCAACCTTGACACTGCTGGGCTCAGGTGATCCTTCTGCCTCAGCCTTCAAAAAAAGCCAGAACTATAGGTGCACATTACCACACCTGGCTAATTTTTTATTTATTGTAGAGACAAGGTCTTACCATGTTGCCCGGGCTGGTCTCGAACCTGTGGACTCAGGCAATCCACTCACCTTGGCCTCCTAAAGTGCTAGGATTACAGGCTGAGCCACCGAGTCTGGCCTGTTTTTTGTTTTGTTTTGCTTTGTTCAAGTTTGTTTTGGGGTGTGTCTGTGTGTGTGTGTGTGTGTGTGTGTGTGTGTGTGTGTGTGTGTGTAATTGTTTTTTGCTTTGATTTCTGCTCTTGTTCTTTTTTTTTAAACTTATTATTTTTTAATGTCTGCCTTATTTTATTCTACTGTTCTCTGTTCTACTCATTGCTCTTGGACTCGGGGTAGACACATGCACCCATTGCATTATCATAGAGTGGTGGTGGGGTGTGGGTCTCAGGGAACCCATACCACAGTCTGAATATTGTGATTTGCAAATAGTTTCTGAATCCTAGCTTCCTATCCTCTACCTTATTTGACTCTCAAAACTACAAGAGACTGCAAAGCTTCCCACCCACAGCCCTGTTTCAAATTAGAACACATTCAGAGCCCTGAACAGGGAAGAATAGAGGACTGGCAAACATCAGAAGTGAAAATTAACCAGGTGTGGTGGTGTGTACCTGTAGTTCCATCTACTTGGAAGGCTAAAGCAGAAGGATTGCCAGAGCCCAGCAGGTCGAGGCTGCAGTGGCTGTGAGTGTGCCATTGCACTCCAGCCTGGGCAACAGGGTGAGACTCTGATTCAAAATAAACAAATAAACAAATAAATAAAAACTTCTCCCACTGCCACTGAATAAAGGAACTAAAGAGAAAAGAAAGAAATCTGTCACAAAGTGGAAAAATCAACAGAAGAACACAGGTAATTCCCAGTGTTGTAAAGAGAAAATGCCTGAAAAACCAGACCTCAGGGCCCAAGCAATGGAAGTCACCAGTGACTGGCCCCAGAATGCAATAGAGATTAGGGAGTAGATGGAAAGAGTGAATAAGACTCAAGAAAGACAAGATGCAACACTGAAGTAACTTGTAGCAGAGATTTTGGCCAAAAGATTTCATCCAGGAAATAAATAAATGAGAAGCTTGGAAAGCAGAATTAATCAAGCAAGAAGAAAGAATCTCAGAACTTGAAGACCAAAACATGGAATTAACCTGATCTGTAAAAAATATAGAAGGAAAACTCAGAAAGATAGAAAAAAGCCTCTTAAGAGATGTGCAGTTATATCAAGAGGCCAAACCTATTCCTGATTAGTATCCCAGAAGAAGAAAGGGAAATGGAGTAAGTATTCCACGAGATTATCCAGGAAAGTTTTCTCCATCTCACCAGAGGTATGACCATCCAAACCCAAGAGATACAGAGAACCCTTGTAAGACATCAAATGAGAAGACCAACCCCTGGACACATAATAATTTGCCTACACAAAGTAGGCACAGAAGAAAAAAAAGGCAGCAAGATAGAGAGGTCAGACTACCTACTGGGGAAAACCAACCAGAATAGCAGCACACCTATCAGCAGAAACACTACAAACTAGAAGAGAATGGAGTCCAATATTCAAAGTCCTTGAAGATAAACAATTTCAACAAGAATTTTCTACCCAGCCAAGCTCAGCTTTATCAGCAAGGAGAACTAAAATCCTTCCCAGACATCCAATCCCTGAGATTATACAGCTTCCAGATTAGTTCTACAGGAGACACTTAAAAAGATATTAGCACAGAAGAAAGAAAAGAAAGAATGACCACGTACTTCCCAAGTGGACAGCAGAACACATAATCAACAGAGAATACATTGCAACTGCAAACTTGAAAACACACACATACGTCAACCCAAAAGCTAAAAGAAAACAAGCTAAAAGAAAACTTTATAAGAATCTCATGACAGGGATAAACAATCACATTACAGTAATCAGCCTAAAAATGAATGGATTAAATGCACCACCGAAAAGACAGAATGGCACGCTGGGATAAAAAACCATGACCCAATAATTTGCTGCCTGCAGGAAACTCATCTTACCACAATGGACGCATACACACTCAAAGCGGATGGAAACAAGTTTCCAGGCAAATGAATCAAAAGAAGGCAAACATTGCAATCTCAATATCAGACAAAACAACCTTTCAGCTATCAAAATGAAAAAAGATATGGAAGAACACTACAAAATGATAGAAGGTTCAATCCATCAACAGGAAATAGCCATCCTAAACATATATGCACCCAACACAGGAGTAGTTGTTTATAAAGCAATTACTAAGTAAACTAAAAAAAGATATTGACTAACCGGGCTCGGTGGCTCAGCCTGTAATCCTGCACCTTTGGGAGGCTGAGGTGAGT